>NW_018165631.1:76905-92190 GCF_001263595.1 Phalaenopsis equestris
TGTGGGATCGATATCTAGGACTCCAATAGAGCCCTATATTACTTGAGCGATACATATACTTGCGTTGATAAGTGCGACTTTACCATTATTGAATATTTTATATATACATCTTTATTGAATCTATAACTATTATTAAGTTTTTGGTGTCATTGCTGAGAAATTAAATCTTTTAGCAGCAGTATTAAATGTATTTTTAAGCATATATAAAGTCGTTATCAAAGGGCAAATTGGGTCTTTTGGTCAAATTGGGTAAAATTGGTCAAATTTAGTCAAATTGATTATCAAAAATTGAAATTGAGAATATTTGAGATGATTTTGAAATTTTTGAGAATTTTTGGAATTTTTAAGTCAAGAAGGGCATTTGGGTAATTTTGGCAATTTTTTGGGTATTTTGGAAATTTGGTAAATTTTGGTCAATTTAAATAGTGGTGAGTTGATTGAGATGATTTTTGGACAAATTTGGGTATTTTGGATAATTTTGGGATTTTTGGATAATTTTGGGATTGGGATTTTTGGCAAAAATTTGGGTTGTAGGGGTATTTTGGTAATTTGGTTGTTTTGGGCCAATATGGGCCAACAAGCCATGAAGCCATATCAAACCAATAGAAGCCATGTGAGGACTCATTTTGGATGCTCAATATACTGGTTCTAACCCTCTTAGCCAAAGACTAGGGGTGCAGAGCCATCCATATGAGCTTTCCAAAAAGAGTCAGGAAACCAAGCTAAGGGATCCCAGGGTTTAGGGTATGTGAGAGAGTGTAGTGTGTGCAAGTTAGCCCCACTAAAACTAGGTCACCTAGGGTTAGTCCTAAGGTCTGACCATCCTATGTGGGACGCCCTTGAGCTCCTCCATACTGACCTGAACTACTAGGTGCTAGAGGTTAGGACCAACATGTGGAACTTTAAGTTGAGCAAAGAAGAGTTCGAGAATTTCTAATGGTGAGGGTTCTCTTTCTAGTCCTCTAAGAATAGTAAATGGGAAAGTCTTATAGCTAGACCCTAGGCTGCTAAAGAGGGAAAACTAGACCTCAACCAAAAATGAGGTCAACATTGAGTGAAATCATAGCCCTCTCAGGTCATTATGTTTCTCAACGGATTTTATTCTCACAAGTGGTCAGTTTGCAAAGTAAATGAAGATTCAATGAAAATACCATCACAATTTTTAAGAGTAAAAAGAAATCAGGACAAATCCATTTCAATTCTATAACTTCCTTTATCTAAACTTATTTTTCATCAAGTAGGTCCAATAAATCTGCTTGTAGAGGAACATGTGGACGATCTTTACATTATTCTTATTTAATGTTAGAGGTGCATACTTTAGGGGATGAGGCAATACCTGAGGTTGGAAACACATAAGCTAATGTATTAGGGACAATCTTGTCCTTGGGTTTGACCTTATTAAAATTTCAAAAATCATCAAGTAGTTATTTGGAAGGAGATTTCGTTAGAAATTGGAAGTAAAGAATGGAGGTGAGATGAGGTAGATAGTTAACCTCATTTATCTATCATATTTTTATGTTTATTAGTGTGATAAAAGACTTGGGGAGGATCAAAACATCCAATTTAAATGATAGGGACTAATTTTTGGTCATACAAATAAGCCTAGAACCCTGGGCACCAAAGTGTCGGGAAGTGTACTGGCGCCTAGGCGCCAATATACCGATGCCAAGGAGTTGCACCTAAGTGTCATGGCACCACTATAATGGTGCCTAGGTGCTAGACATTTCGTCTTGACAAAATCACCAAAACCACCTCGGCTTAGGTCATTTTTGCATGAGCTCCTCCCCGACTCTTCTCTGGCGATAAGAGGGTGGTACTTAGAACATCCTTTCCCTTTGCATTTGAGCTCATTCTTGAGGATTTGGAGTGTGGAATTTATCTCTCTAAGGTAAGTTTATGCACCGTGAGCTTGCATTTCCATTCTTCATCCGGGATTTTCAGGATTTTAAGAAATCAGTGAAGAAGAAGAGATTATTGTGGGGAGAGATTGATTAAGCCTTTAACTTATATATTATGTGCATCCATTTTATTTCTTGAGCATTTTTTCATCAAAATTTTCATTGTTCTATCTTGAAATGAAATTTAAAACCAAAGTTAGCAAAAGTAAAAGTTCTTTTGATAGAAAGAAAGTTGTTAGTTCCAAAGGTCAAGAGTGTTATAATGAATTCCTTGTATCAATGATGCTAATTACGGAGTGGAATTTCATTAGCCCTAGGGGTGTTGTGTAAGTTTTTTATTGTATTTCCTCATTGGTAGGCCTTGCTCTATAATACTTCTCTTACTGTCATTCTTTTAGTTAGGGAGTTATATGCTAACCTCCCTGAAGCCTCTCCTAATTTGGTCTTTGTGAGGGAGAAGCGAGTGGTTATCTCTCCTTCACGTATTAATGCACATTTTTTGTTAAAATTGTCCCAGTGAATTTTTACTCTAGCTTTGCCCCCACTGACTTTGATCTTGAAGAGATTATCAGGTTTTTAACTAATGGGGAATGAGTGTAGAAGGTGAGAAATGACCATAAGGTCAATTTTTCTTCATCCAAACTCAATGCACCTTCCAAATCCTGACATTACTTCATCTCAACCAAGCTTCTTCCCTCTACCAATCAGAGTGAGGTGACATGTGAGAGAGTTGCTTTCAAATACTATATTCAAACTATGAAAACAATAGACATTAGTTCTCTTATTTACAATTCTATTACCAAGGCTTCAAAGGGAGGATCTACTTTATGGTTAGGACACCCCTCTATTATTTTTTTCCTTCATCAGTAGACTGGTGTTGGGTTTGAGAAATGGGAGTGGTTTCTTCATCAATTAAAGCACATTAGTAAGGCAACTGTGAGTATATATGATAAACATGCTATTTTTGGGCACAGAGCGAGTTCTTTCAAGCTCCTTCTTCTTCTCAAACATCTACTTCATATTCCCAATCTCAAACCTCCATGAGCATGGCTTCAATGTATGAGTGCTTGAAGATCGTAGAGGATGATATCGTCATTACTCAAGCCCAAGTTTATGATAATGTAAACTATTAGGGACATTTAGATTGGTAGAATAAGTGTCAAGAAAATCATGAAACTTAAGTTTATGGTTCTCAAATAGAAATGTATAGACAAAATCAGAGGATTGGAGGTGAGAATAGTTGGAGTTCCCTACATATCCTCCTTACCAGTTATATGAGCAGGGAAGGGCAATGCAGGAGGATTCAGAGGAGGAAGCTGATGATGCTGAAGCTATTGATGACATTGATAATGATGAGGAGGATGAGTAACAGATTTTTATTTTGATATGATGTACTGATGTTTTTATTTTCCCTAATATTGTATTGTTGTATTTACTTTTTATTCTATTGTAATGTACATTTTCTCTTGTTGCTGATGTTAAGGATGTACTTGATTACTATACATTGATGCTTTGGACTTTATGTGAACTTATTTTTTGTAATATTGTAGTTCTTTTTAATGAAAATTTCATGTTAAAACTATTGAACTGAGATTTACTCACTATTACATACTTGTCTTCTTTGTTTATACCTATATATCTTTTAAGACAGACTCAAGTGGTAGAAAGTAATTCAGTTCTATTTTCTCACTACTCTTATTTATGTTCTAAATGTTATAAATGCTAAAAAATAAGTTCTAAGGGGGGAGAGAATTTTTAAAAGCATAATATTATTTGTCCTCGTTAACCTACACTTAAAATTGTTATGTTTTTAGAAGGACTTGAAGAATGTGGTGTTAACTTTATGTTACTTCAATTTTGATTATAAGAAAGATATAGTATATTTATTTGAAGTTCTATTTAAATAAGACTATTCTAGAGTTAAGTTATCTTGTAGAAAACAGGTAAAAAAATGATTTTACCATTTATTGTAGGAAATAGTTATATATTTGAAAAATTAGGAATCCTTAGATTTACATTTTAAAAGAATTGAGCCTCTATTAAAATTTATTTCGACAGATATTTTTAATTTTTGAAAATTTTAAAAGTGAACTAGAGTGGTAGGTTTTACTTTAGGGAGATGATAGTGAAATTCAAAATTATTTAAGGTCTATCCAAATATACTAATCCTCCTATATATGTGTTAAGGATTGAAAAAGATCTTAAAGAAAAGAAAGTTAAAGGAGTAGAAACCTGATCAAAAATTGGTTTCAATTGAAGGAGAAGCATGAGTAGAAACCTGATCAAAAATTGGTTTCAATTGAATCTCTTTAAAACAAAATAATTTATTACAATAATAAATGTGTTTATATTTCAAAAGTATTAGTCAATCTTTATAAATAGAGTGGTTTTAATCTATTTTCTATACTTTCTAAGGATCCCATGTTTGACAAATATAAATGATTGTTGAAGTAGATAGAAAATCAAATTTATGAAGTTGAATACAAGGTTTTCTTATACCCTAGTTCTAAGTTGATTTACTAAAATTTTTTTAAAGTTACACTATGACATTTTTGAGATAAAATTGTTGATAATTTTATTGAAACCCACATCCTGAAATCAATAAAATTAATTTTAAAAATTCTAGTGTTACTTGAGGGCAAGTAATGTTTAAGTTTGGTGGATTTTGATGTGTCTTAAAGTATGCTTAAGTTTATTTATATTTTGCACATGTTTATGGATGAAATTGCACTTTAAATAAAGGTATTTTTGGGTTTTTCTTGCAGGTATAACAGGTAGGATGCATGAAGTGAAGCGGAGCTAAAATGGAGTAAAGTAGAAGCAAAATGGATCAAGCTGAGGACCAGCAGACTGGCACTTAGGCACCAGCCTTAGGGTGCCAAGACGCTCTACCCAAGTGCCTTGGCACCAGCTTACTAGATGCCCAGGAGCCAAAACCGAGAGACTGGCGCCAAGGCGCTGGCAACTTTCAAGGAGTTTTTCTGCAGTTTCCTTAGAACGGCTTGGGAAGTTATATGGTTGATTTAAGCACTTTGAGGGAGCACTAAAAATGAATCTAAAGCCTTGGAAATTCCAAGAAGGAAGGAGAGTTATAGTGTAAAATTAGGGTTTTGTATTTTCCACTTTCTTAGAGAGATTGGAGAGGAATTAGAGAGAAATCTATAAGGGGATATACTCAGCATTGCAGGGAGCACTTGGAAAGCTTTTGGGGAGAAATTTTCATTTCTTTTCTCATTGATAAAGTTAAGTATTGTGTTTTATATTATCTTATACTATTTGTATACACATTTCTAGTGGGTTGTATTTGTTATAAGATGATGATCTGTGGTGTCTTCTTCATGCACTGTGAGTATATCTTTCTTTCCTTTCTCATGTGATGAATAAATTGAATGTGTAGAATGGTAGGATGCTTATAGAATTTATCTTTAGACATTAATTTGATGAGTATTCTTCAAAGCATAATTTACTTTTCTTACTAGCCATATGAACTGTTATATTTGTTGTGATCCATTATAACTCAGAAGAGTGATGGAAAAACGATTAGAGTATTCACGTTGAACTATAGGTTATGAAGCATAAGCAAACTATAAGGAGATGCAAATAGATAGGGAAATGGGCTTTGATAGGTTCAATTTGGGGTTTAAGGAATTAAAATAAGTTTAACCAAACTACTTTATGAACTCATAAGAGGGAAAATTAGAGAATTGCTCCTACTTGTCTCTAGCCACATTTGCAATTTGTCTCTAGTCTCACAACTTATACCTGAACGCATTTGAGCCATATCCATTGAAGGTGCACTTGACAAATTTTGAGTCGAGCTTACTCCTGGACCCTGCAGTGACATGATCATTTGTAAAGCACCTAAATACTTTAAATGAGATTGATTTATCAAATTATCACTCCATGCTACTTTAGATATTTCTTCATTCAAAGGTTCAGACATATTACTGTTAATAAAAAAAATAGTATGGTTTACTAATTCAGCCTAATATTATTTTGGTAAGCCTACGTGCAGCCCCATGCTCCCGGCACACTCCGTGTTTGCTCTAATCATGCACTTAGCTACTCCATTGTACTTTGAAGTTCTTGGGATGGTCTACTCATGCAAGATCCCCTTTGTAGCATAGAAATTCCTAAACCTCTGTTCACGATACTCCTCTCCATTATCTAATCTGAGACAGTTCAGCTTCAAGCACGTCTCATTTTATATCATAGACTTTCACTTTTTAAGAACTTCAAATTCTTTAGAATTTTTACTTTAAGGAGTAAACTCATACCTTGTTGGTTTGATTGTCAATAAATGTGCTAATGTAGTAAGAATAATCTCAGTGACTCAAAATTTTAAAGAAATAAAAATTAAGAAGCCAGATGACATTAATAATAATAATAATAATAATAATAATAATAATAATAATAATAATAATAATAATAATAATAATAATAATGATAATATGGATTTTTAAGGACATATAAAAACATAGAATAAGACTAAATAGTCATAAAATAACTTCAAATATTCAATGACATATGCATGGCCACATGGCATGTTGAAACTCGAGGAATTTAATGTATAGATATTACGAGCTTTTGCTAACTTCTATTCTATGGGGGTTGATTTAGTATGAAAATGAGGCAATTTATTATACAATTTATTGTTGGACTTAACATAAATTCTAATATTTTTCCATTTAAAATAAAATATATTTTGGAGAAAGGAAGATAATGGAATTGAATATGGTTTTCATGTTGAACTAAAATTAATTAATGGTTAAATGAAGGAAAAGGTTTTAAGAAAAGAAGAAGAAAAGAAAAGGGTTGAGTTTATAAAATTAACAATTGTTCTTTTTAAATAAATTATAAAAATTATATATTTATGTGTGGTCTAATTAATCATTGAGATAAAAGTTGATAATCTTCATATATTTTCCAAACAATGGTTGAAATTACTATTTTTATAACAGTTTAATATTATGTTTAAAAAATCAAAATTTTAAGGATATGTTTATCCATGCCACTCAAATCAACAATATATACATATTTAATATAAAAATAGAGCTGCAAATTTATATATTTACAAGCATTAAAATCCTATAATTAACATTTTGAAAATATGTTCATAATAAAAATCAATAAATTTATTATGAATGTTAATATATCATATAAATGTAATTCTATGAACATGCAAGATTTAAATTTTATGCTAAAAATTGGCCCTTACAAACTATAAGCACAATTATGACAAATATTGGTAGTGGCAATGATAGGGTTGTGCAACAAGTCGATTTGATTGGATGAGTTCACAAATTTGTTAAACCAATTAAATCAATTTAAATAACTAACAATAAATAGGTCAAATAAGATGTAAAATAAAACAAAATCTAATGAAAATATAATTTGATTTATTAGTTCTAATTTGAATTAACTAAAATTATAAATTCTAATGAAGAAATGTGTATTAGGTCAATTTAGTTTAATTGATTGATTGATTTATTAAACCAATTAATTAATGGATTTAGTTCAACCACAATATAATTTATTTTCATTTATTAGCCTTTTTATTTCCAAACCACTCCAATATCATATATCCAAATAACCCTTAGTTTGGAACTAAAACCAAATCTTAATTTCTTAAACTAAATAAAATATTCAATCAAATATGTTCAATTCACATTTTTTTTGGGCTCAATTCAATTAATATACACTTATAGCCAATGAAATCTCATATAAGCAATTATTTTTTATTTCTAATTTTATTTTTTTTTATTCTAATTTTTTGTCTATCATTTATTTGCATCATAAATATTTTTTCTTGCTCGAATACGTAGCAAATTGGTTAAAAAATACGTACAAGATTCTAGCAGTCCCCTGCATAATAATAATAATAATAATAATAATAATAATAATAATAATAATAATAATAATAATAATAATAATAATAATAATAATAATAATAATAATAATAATAATAATAATAATAATAATGAATATTTTTGCTTCTCAAGATTAACTAACTTGACATGGTCATTTTCAATAACCAAAATAAACATGTGCCATTTGGTGTTTATATGAGCAATCAAACAAACTTTGTTTCTACAAATAATAAACACACCCACACATACACTTTGATAGCTTCAATTACTACCTAAGAAAAACTTTAAACTGTAATTAAGTATTTGTGTCAGTTGCTTACAATCAAAACTAATACATTCAAATAATCTATGTTTTATATTTTCTTAAGAACTTTTTGGGGGACTTTCTAATAATCTTAATAAGTTATTACTGTCACATTAATCTAGTTGGTTATCTTAATAATTTTAAAATAGTTTTATAATAAAACTGAATTTTTTAAGCCTGACCTTCTACTATAAGTTCATTATGTTCAACTTTTTGCAATAAAAAGTTTATTATACTTGCAATAGCTTGTGAAACATTTAATTTTTTCACAATAATTTTGCAATTGATTTTACATGTATTTGCAGCTGCTCCAAATGAATCATTCCCAACTAAGTTTGAAAATTTATCTCAAAAGCAATTGATCCTTGAAGATATCATTCGAACTTTAACTCGAATTAAGATCAAATCTATCACGACCTGACTCAAGAGCATGGAATTACTAAAGCGGGCATTGTCGGTCGGACTGGAGAAACATATCTAACAATTTCATTTTATAATTAAATTTAAAATCAAACCACAAAAGAGTTATTCTAATTCATAAAATTTAAAGTTATAATGAGTTTATAAATATTTTATATATTTACAGCTAAAAAAAGTAAAAGCTAACTCATTATACCTAATAGTTCGCTCTCTATGGTGCTTGTACACGTAGTCCTTAGAATCCATCTAGTCTACAACTACTTTTATTGTAAAATGTTAGCAATTAAAGTTTGAGTTAAAACTACTCCGTGAGAAGATATTTATAAATTACAACAATTTTCATTCTAAAATATTTTGTAAATGCGTAGTAATAGTATAATATTGTGTAGTAAAAGAGAGTAGTAAAAAAACAAACTTCATTTACATTCATTTATTTATAACATACATTTCATAATTGGGAGTCACAATCTAAAAGTATACTTAAAAATATTAATATGTTTAACTTTTTCCAACCTACCATAAATGTAGAAATTTTTTTTCTTTTCCACTTCAATTTCCATGCACATTTGCATTGTGTTCCCTTATCAGTATCATTCAGAGGTGACTCTAATACGTATGCATATATCATATTTTATTTATTTTTTTCTTGCAATTAAGATTTAAAAGAAAAAATATTATTTTGTATTAAAATAAAAACTAAAAAATGGTAAATAAACAGAACTATTCTCAAATAAAACACATTTACTCACCTCTACAGTGTTGTCCATTATCATTTTTCATCAAATCAATTGAGTTTTTAAATACACCTCTAATAACAATTTAAATGTACTTGTTCGGGCTAATATTTTCTTCTATTAATTCTAAATTTTCTATCATTATTTTAATAATTTATTTACTTAGTTAGTTACTTATTTACTTATATAAACATATATATACATATATTTGTATTATATAAACATATATATGTATATATGTAGAAATATCCAAGTAAATCTTATTATAAAACTTCTAAAATTTTCCTTGGGGCATACCAAACTTTAATAGAAACTTAATTATAAATAAGTTTTAAATTTAGCGTTCTTAATTTCATTTTAATAATAATTAATCACGAAAAAAATTAATTTTAGGAATTAAACTTTATACCTGAACTTCCTCTCCTTCCTCTGTCTTAGTTTCCTCGTCCAATAAAATCCCTAAAATTTTATCATACTTAACATTAATTTTTTCTAACATTAATTAAATTGAATAGAAATTACATTTCATAACTTAATTTAAATCAATTACAATTAATAACTTAAATAGTTTAACAATTTTCCTTTTTTTTAAAACCTCAACCTGCTCTAATTCATTTGAGCCGGACCAAAGCTCAATTGAGCTTCTTCTTCTTTCTCTTCATTTCACCTGCGGCTTGCGACACTAAACAAACTCGTTCAAGCCCTTGTCATGCTCACCCACTCAAAGGAATCAAGGGAATTGATTACAGATAAGCCTCTCATCTCTTCTTCCTCCTTCGTTTCTTCCTCTACCTCACTCTCTTGGTATTTCATGCTCCCTATGTCTCTCTCGTGCTTTCTCTCACTTTATGTATCTCGCTCGCTGGTTTGAATGAGTAGAAATGAGGAATAATCCTCAATCTTAACTCTATATGGGCGGTGGAGTTATTGTTCGAATGATACCTGTTGTGCGAGTGTCATAAACAAGTAAATTCTTTTGTTTATATAAATAAGATAACTAATTTTTAATTATTATTATTATTATTGTAATCTTCTCCCCTTATAAAAATTTTGTTCTCGAAATTGAAAGTACAAGACTATACTTCGTACATGAATCAAACAGGTGAGGATATCTTTCTCTCATTTTTTATTCATTCTCCCATGTGACATCATTTTAAGTTTCATGCATTCAGGCCACTCCCTCAACCATCAATAAGCCAAGCCAATTTCTAACTCAACACCAACCATCTCAAACCTCAAAACCAACCTCCTCAAAAGCTTCACAAGACCTCAATACATCCTTCCCAATCAAATTAAGCTTTCCCATTACCTCTAACCTATTCCAACACCAAACTATGGCACCATTTGAGCTTGCTTAAGGCTAGAGCCAAATTCAGTCCAAATTGAAGCAACGGGGTGTTGTGCAATCTCAAGACGACCATCTCTGTCAAATCCAATCAAGGCCACTTGGGACAAGGTATGGGTTCAAAATTATGGAAAATTGCTCTCGGCTTGGCCTTTTATGATAGAAATGCACCATGCACCTTTACTCAGCCACA
This sequence comes from Phalaenopsis equestris, assembly GCF_001263595.1. Taxonomy (NCBI): domain Eukaryota; kingdom Viridiplantae; phylum Streptophyta; class Magnoliopsida; order Asparagales; family Orchidaceae; genus Phalaenopsis; species Phalaenopsis equestris. The sequence goes on from NW_018165631.1 coordinate 87,670, forward strand.
TATACATCTTAATCTCGATTAGATGAAGGTGTGGGAATAAACCCCGAGCACTTTGGTTGAGAATTGAGAAAGACATTAGGGTTTGATCATGGACAGTTCTCGATTCTCTATCCCATGGGGATGACGAACCGATGTCGTTTGTTTTTATGTATCAGAAACAGATGGCCGAGATTGAATTGAGGAATTGGACCACAAAACAGTAGAGAAAGGGAGTGTCCAACAACTAGGCAGCACAACATCTATGTGGAAAGTGCAACAAATGGCGCGGCGACGCTTCGAGCTTCAGAGCTAACAGAATGACGTGGCACTGGTTGGGTTAAGTGGGATATTCTGGTTCTTTGAATTAATTAATTCTAAAAAATTAAAAAAAAAACTTTAAAATTTTATAACTCTTTAAATTAAAATCACAAAAATAAAATAAAAATACCTCTGAACTCAGTGAACAGATGAGATATAATAAAAAATAAATTTAAAATAATTAACTTATATTTAATTTTTAGTCAATTAAATTCTCCAGAGAGTATTCTAAATATTAAAGTATAAATACATGGCAAAAAATATGAAATTTTCAGGGATTCTTCCCTCCAACCTTGGAGACATTTCCCGATTTTTTCAAGGTGAGGGGACTTCCCTAATATTAAGATGACTAATTTTATACAAAATTTATAATCTTTTTGAAAAATAATTATAAAAATTAAAAAAACTACAAATTAAAATGGAAATTAACAAGAAAATTTAGGGTTGTAAATTAAACCTTGAAATTATAATCTTCACCCATAAAAACCCTAAAATGAAAATAAGGAAGTTAGGGGTAAAAATGTAAAATCAAGTGTTTACAGCTTGGCCGAAATTCTCCCTCAAATTCAATTTAAAACACCAAAACAACCTTACAGGACTAGCCTAATGGAGGTTTTAGGGATTAACATCATGATTACCCCTTTAATTATAAAGCCACCCTTAAAAACCTAGGTTTAACCCAAATCAAACTTAACCCGACTAAACTTGGTATAGGTCTAAACCCAACTTAAACCTAGCCTAAGTAAACTTAGAGTTTGTTCAACCTAATTGAAGTCAATTTAGATCTGACCCCCAATCAAACCTGACCCAGCTCAACTCCAACTAGGGTCTGATTTAGGTACAACCTAACTAATACCTAGTTCAACTTAAATTCTAAAAGGCCTACCCTAACATAGACCTAGTTCAACCTAAACTCTTCTAGGTTTAGCCCAACTTAGGCTTAGCACACATTAAACCCTATTAAGTCTAACCCAAATTAGACCTAATACAACATTAAACCATCCTATGTCTAACTTAACTTAGACCTAATACACTATGAACCCTTCTAGGTCTTACCTAACTTAGACCTAGTACAATAAGAACCCTTCTAGGTCTAACCCAACTTAGAACTGGAACGACATCAAACCATCCTGGGTCTAACCTAACTTAAACCCAAATTAAATTAAATCACTGAGTCAACCCATCCTAACTCGGGTTAAGCCAAGTCAAATTAAATTACCAAGTCAACCCAAGTCAACTCGACCTAACTTGGGTTAACCTAAATCAACTTAAATCATAGGGTCAACTCAATGTAACTTGGGTTAACCCAAATCAAATTAAACCACTGGATCAACCCAAACCAACTCAGGTTAACCCAAACTTACTCAAATATTTTAAGTCAATCTGACCTAACTCGGGTTGACCTGATCAAAAAACTCAATTTCAAACTTAAGTCCAACTTAAACCGAGTTTAACTAAAGATCAACTTAAGTCTAACTCAACTTAGAATTAATTCAATTAAAGGATAAATCAAATTTAAATTAATTTAGACTTCATCTAACTAACCTAAGTTAGATTTAACTCAACTCAAGAGGCTTAACTCTAGTTAACCCAATTTAACCATAGTTAAATCTAAAGTAACTCAGCTTGATTTGGACCAACTAAGTTCACCCCAAAGTTAGTCCAAATCAATTAGGCTTAGCTTGGTCGCAATAAAACTAAGCCAACCTGTCAATCCTGTTAAACTCTAGTTGACTTGAACAAATTCAAAATTAATCTAAGGCAAACTTGAGCTAACTCAGATCAGATATAAACTCACTTTGGATCAGTTTAACCTAACTCGGGCTAAGCTGAACTCAACTCAAACTCAAGTTACTTAAATTTAAGGAATGTTTGACTTCTCATACGAGAAAAAAAGCAACTTAACATCATTCGAGGACAATTTGGGCCAAGGTACAAATCAATCTAAAAGACACGACATAAAATTCACCCTAAAATCCACTAAGACTTAAACTTTAATCATAAAATGTAACCTGGTTTGAGAAGGTATTTTGGAGGAGGCAACCCTGGATGCTAACAAAGTACCTTCAGTCACTTGTGCTAATCAAACTGCAACCCCCAATGACCCCAAGAGGATGAAGCCATGCGATCTTAATCAGGTCCTTAAAAATCAAAAATAAAAATAAAAATTATGAAAATCTAATCGGATAATAAGTCTTAAGCAACCTAAAATTGTCAACACCTAAAATTTCAAAAAGACATTAAGACTTAAATGAAACCCTAACTAAAAATGATCACTGAATGCAACTTTAACCTTATTGCACGAGTCTACAAAGATCTCATGGACGATGCAACCCATGGTTGTTGACAAGAATCTACAATCGAAGTAGGTTTGATCGTCTCTCAGACTAACTGGATTAGGAAACCTGACAACCACGGAATGATGGAACGTCATAGACATCTTGACCAACTTTTCTTAAATACAAATGAACAACTAAATCACTAAACAATAATATATATATTTCCTGCTAACTCTATTTTGTTGGGCTGCCAAAGACAAAAGGCAGACATCGCCATATATTTACTTTGCATGTTATTAGGGTGTGATAACTCTATTTTGCAAGGAGGATCACTTGAGCTACCTAAAACCAAAAGCAAAGGATGAACTTCAACTAAACCATTGACAATAGCACAAAATTGCAGGATAGTTTGAGATCTTCATAGGATTCTTACGTGTTGTCAAGCATCTGCTACCCTTTCGATATGACTTTTAAACTCCTTTCTTGAAAATAAAGACATTCAAACTTTTTGTGGAAGAGGTACAACCTTAATCAAGAGTTTTCTTAAGCATCTCCAGTTGCTTAAAATGTAATTAACTATTGGGCTTGCTCTTATAGGAAAAAGTGAACCCCGGAATAAGTACAATAATCTGAATCTCTGGTCATGGGTTTGCTTCCGTCGTGTCTTCTATGCAAATATGCCTTTGAAGTGTCTTAAGCCAATTGTACCTCGGACATATGCTTTGGAGCTATCTACGCAAAGTCAACCACACAAAAGCTTTCCGATGTGTTTATTTTGTTTGTTCTCATCATTGTATAGTTTAGCCCTCTGATCTCTTCTCTCTTCAGATCATTCACATGATTAGAGAGTGTTACTTGGAGAAAGAGGTTATACGACTGCAGAAAAACTAAAGAATCTAAGCTACACAACAATGACAATGACCGAAAGACATGCAACGACCGAAGGGCAACGGTGCGGGTCGGAAGCAAAATAGTATTAAGACAAATATTGCAAGTGTCAATGATAGGGGTGTGCAATGAGTCATTTTGAATAGATCAATTCACAATTTTTTTTAAATCAAATTAAAAAACAAAGAAAAACAAAATAGGCCAAATATGTTGTAAATGTGAATCAAATCTATTTGAAATAAAATTTTGTTTATTCCTTTTTGTTTGATTTAACTAAATTTTATAAATGAGTGACTAATTTATTAAACCAATTGGCTGACATATTTAATTAAACCACAATATAAATCAATTTCATTAATTAGCATTTTTTTCAAACTAAAACAATAACATCTATCCAAATAACCCTTAATTTGGAACTAAACTGAATTGTGATTTCTTAAACTAATAAAATCAATCAAATATGTTCGATTTAGTTTAATTTTTTTTTGGTTCAAATCAATTAATATACACCTCTGTTGACCTCACTTTTGGTTGAGGTCTATAAAACTTCTTTAGTAGCCTAGGTCTAGCCATAGGACTTTCCTATTGACTAGTCTTAGAAAATTAGAAAAGGTACCCCCACCATTAGAAATTCAAAACTTTTCTTTTTACTCAACTTGAAATTCCACATAATGATCTTAACCTCTAGCATTTAGTAGATAAGATCATTATAAGAGAATTCAAGAAGAGTCCCTATAGGATTACTTGGCTTTAGGATTGACCCTGGGTGTTGACTTGAAACTAGGGTACACCATATCTTCACAATACATTAATCCATGGTTCATTTAGAATGGATATCTATCCAATTCTATGTGAAATGCCTAACTTGGTCTTTTCCCCTAGGCACCTCTAAATTACCTAACTGCCCTTGGGACCTAAATTTGGCTAAAATTCCCAAATTTTGCCAAATTACCCAAAATTGATCAAAACCCATTTCAAACACCTTGAATACACCCAAATTTGTCAAAATTTCCAAAAAATGGCCAAATTACCAAGATACCCCTCCATGACCCAAAAA
>NW_018165631.1:92223-92649 GCF_001263595.1 Phalaenopsis equestris
CCAAAAATTCCAAAAAAATTCCCAATAAATCCCAATAAATCCAAAATATTCCCAATTTCATTTTGTTCAACTACACCATGGTCCAATTTGGTAAATTTAATCATTTTTGACAAAACCCCTAGATTAGCCCCCCATATTAGCTAACACATCAAATCTCAACAATTGAATGCCTTAGACCTCAAATTGGCATCCAATTTTTGTTGAAAATTCCTTTATAAGGTCATTTTTGACCAAACACAACAATCAATTTGAGCTTAGCCAAAAGCTAGCTCAAGTTAGACTCAAATTTGACCCTTAAGGATTTAATTTAGGTCTAAACCCAAATCCATCAAAATCCATTCAAATTAACCATCAAATCAACTTCAAAACAACTTTCATCCATCATGAAAGTTGTTCATAATGATGTTTCACACCAAACAAAACAAT
>NW_018165631.1:94252-94531 GCF_001263595.1 Phalaenopsis equestris
ATACCCTTAACTTAGAAAATCCATAACTTTGTGTAGAAAAATCACAAAAATAAAATAAAAATACCCTCTTGCTTAGTGAACAGAGGAGATTCATGTGGAATAATTTTCATATTAATTTGATGCATAAATTATTTCTTAAAAATAAATTAGGGTTAGGGGTTTTTCAATTCTCCATTCATATGGAATTAATACCTTAACTCTAAATTTTTATATGTTGTAGCCTCTGTCTAAGTCAACAATTTGTGCATTTTTCCAAAGATATAGGAGATCTCTAGATAG
>NW_018165632.1:0-4113 GCF_001263595.1 Phalaenopsis equestris
AGACCTCAACCAAAAGTGAGGTCAACAAGCTCTTCTGGTAAGATGATAAAATCCGGTGTCTAAATGCTTTGAAATCGCCCCAAATCCATGATCTTCAAGCCCTAGATCGAAATTTACATTTTTTAAGAGGAAGGGGATGATGAATAGTGTCGGGTGACTGATGAATAGTGTCGGTTGACTAGTCAAAATCACGGTTAAAAGTATTTTTTCGGTATATCACCATCAGCGGGGTCGTCCGTCGACAAGCTCTATTTAATTAAATAGCCTAAGTCTCGGGAAAAATCCACCGTTGGCGGCGTCGATGGCGCCATCGGCGAAATTTTCTAAATTAGTTCAACTTCATTTTTTTGCGATTTCAATCAATTTCAAGCGTTATCAACATTCGTTCAATCATTCTAAACATAAATTTAAGTGATTGAATCATGTACTAACACAAATAAACATTCACAACACAAAACATTACAATTATATATAAAATCTAAGATTTACAATACACGTTAAACGACACACATAAGTTTGGTATTTTCTCAACCTTAATACATCAATTCACCCTCACAATCCAAGCCACAATGCTCTAAACGCTGAAAATAAACATTTAATGCTCAATCTCAACTATACTGAGATCTAAAAGCAAAATTCAAAAGTAAAGCAAACACATAAGTTCAAATAAAATCACACATATAGACATAAAGGTAGTAAAGTAAATCTACTACTCCTGCGATTCAGTGTTTTTTTCTTTTCTGATGTCACCCATCGATTGAACATGAACGAAGAGGTTATAGAAGGGTCGATATGGGAATTCTTTAGTAGAGTCCTTTTTTATCAATCCCATCTTTCATATCAATCGTATCAAACTTCCTTCGATATGTCCAGAGTGAATGCTCTTTCATCCTCCAGTCTAGATGATCAAAAAAATAAGAGATATTGTTAATTGCATTCATAATATTTTGTACCTCTTTCTCTAGTTTCTTGATTCTATGCTGGATCACTAGTGTCTTATTTGTAAGTAGAGGCTGAATAGGAAGTGAATTCTGAGATGACTGATCCGTAATAATAGTCATATCATTCTCATCTTCATTGGTTAGGAACTTCTAGGTTGGGTCCAAAGGCTTCTAAAGTAGAAGTACCATTTCCCAATTCTCATAAGATACTTTGAACTGACTGCAGAGTAAGAAGATTGTTGAAGAATGTTCAAGCCCATAAGTTGATCCATGAATGATCAGGCCCAAAATAGACTTCACAATTATCGATCTAATATCAATCGACAGTTTCATCTTGAAACACTTTTAGCGTCACAACGAGGTAAAGCTTGTGTTTCTATCCACTTTGAAATGTAGTCTATTGCAACTAATATGTATAAGTTCCCAGGTGAAGGAATAAATGGTCCCATGAAATTCAATCCCCAAACATCAAAGATCTCAACTTCTAACATGAAATTTAGAGGCATTTCATTTTTTCGAGATTTATTGTCTAATTGTTGGCATCGATCACAAGTTTTTATGTATCTGTAAACATCTCTAAAGAGAGCAGGCCAAAAGAATTCAGCTTCTAAAATTTTATAAGCAGTTTTATCAGTTCCAAAATGTCCTCCAAATTCAAAATCATGACATTTCTGAATGATAAGTTCAGTTTCTTCATAAGGTACACATCTTCTCATAATAAGATCCTTACATTGTTTATATAAATAAGGCTCATCCCAAAAATATGCTTTTGCATCATGAATGAATTTTCTTTGTTGTTGAAATGTCAGCATAGGTGGCACAATATCACTTATAATATAATTGACAATATCAGCATACCATGGTATTTTCCACTTATTAATATTATAGAGTTGTTCATCAGGGAAACTATCTGTAATTTCATAATCGGTGTCAGATAATTCATGATATTCTAATCTCGACAAATGATCAACAATTTGATTATCAGTTCCCTTTCTATCAATAACCACAAAATCAAATTCTTGCGTCAAAAGGTCAAAAGTATCCATCTAATTACTTCTTTTGTATCAGATATTTAATAGTAGAGTGATCAGTGTGCACGACACATTTAGTCCCAATTAAATAAGATCTAAATTTGTTAAAAACATACACAATAGCCAATAACTCTTTTTCAGTAACAGTGTTGTTAATTTGAGCATCATTAAGAGTTTTACTAGCGTAGTATATAACTTTAAATATCTTATCATACCTTTGTCCAAGAATAGCTCCAATAGCATAACCACTAGCATCGCACATCAGTTCGAATGATTTCTCTCAGTTAGGTGAAACTATTATAGGGGTTGTGATTAGAATTTTTTTTAATAACTCAAAGGCATTTAAACAGTTTTCAGTAAACTCAAATTTCTTGTCCTTTTCTAAAAGTTGGCATAGAGGTTTGGTAATTTTTAAAAAATCTTTAATATAACGCCTGTAAAAACAAGCATGTCCAAGAAAACTTCTAACCCCTCTTACATTAGTAGGAGGTGTTAATTTGGATATAACCTGAATTTTTGCAGTGTCTACTTCTATACCATTTTCTAAAATTTTATGCCCTAACACAATTCCTCCTGCAACCATAAATTGACATTTCTCTCAATTTAAAACTAAATTAGTTCTTTCGCAAAACTCCAAAACATTTTCAAGATAATTTTAGCATGCGTCATTTAATGTTCCAAATAAAGAGAAATCATCCATAAACACTTCTAATCCATCATCAATTGACTTACTGAATTTAGACATCATACATCTCTGGAATGTTGCAGGTGCATTACCAGGTGCAACATAATCTGAAAGGCATTCTTCGAAAAGAAAAAGTTCCAAAAGGACTAGTAAATGTTGTCTTTTCTTGATCCTCAAGAGTAATATGAATTTGATGGTAGCTGGTATATCCATCTAAAAAATAAAAATATTTGTGCCCAGCAAGTCTATCCACTATTTCGTCTAAAAAAGGTAAAGGGAAGTGATCCTTCCTAGGGGCAGTGTTTATTTTTTTATGATCAATGCAAATACGTCACCCAGTAACTGATAGGTATTAATTCATTATTCTCTTGTGCTTCAACAGTCACCCCTCCTTTTGTAGAAAAACAATGAATTGGACTTACCCAAGCACTGCCCGAAATAGGATATATAATTCTAGTGTCCAACCATTTCAGAATTTCCTTCTTGAATACTTCTTTCATCATTGGGTTTAATCTCTTTTATGGATCAACTCTTGGTTCATATTGTTCGTCCAGTATAATTCTGTGCATACAGATCGAATGACTGATTCCTTTAATATCAGCTAAGGTCCAAACAAAAGCTTTCTTATATCTTTTTAATGTATCCAAAAGTCTTTGCTCTTGCAAATCATTTAACTCTAAAGATATAATAGCAGGTAATGTAGATGAGTTTCCCAGAAACACATACTTCAAGTGGATAGGTAATATTTTCAACTCAAGTTCAGGTGGTTTTATAATTGATGGGACTAGATTCTTATTAGCATTCCTTGTAATATCAAGCATCTCAAATCTTTCCTGAACATAATCTAATTCTTTGTTTTCTATTTCATCCAAAATAATTTCATCTTTGTCTTCAAAATCTTTTTTCTCTTCAAAATATTCTTTAAAATGCTCGTTCAATAGATGTTCACTAATTTCCATGCAAAAACATTCATTATCTCCTTCAACGACAGGGTATTTCATAGATTTGCAATGTTAAAAGTCACTTCTTGCTCGTTAACTCTCATAGTTAATTCTCCCTTTTGAATCTCATAGTTAATTCTCCCTCCCTTTTGAACATATATCATAGCTCTTCTAGTAGCTAAAAGATGTCTCACTAAAATTATTGGTATTTCTTTATCTTCCTCTATATCTAAAACAATAAAATTACAGGAAAGATAAATTTATCAAGTTTTATTAACACATCTTCTATAACTCATTTAGGATAAGTAACTGAAGGATCCGCTAACTGAAGAGTTACAAAAGTAGGTGAGACTTCTCCTAATCCTAATATTTTGAAAATTGATAAAGGCATAAGGTTAATGCTGGCTCCCAAATCACATAAAGCTCTTCCATAAAATCTTTCACCGATAGCACACGGTATAGTGAAACTACCTGGATCTTTTAATTTTTCAGGAAACTTTTTCTGAATAATTGCA
>NW_018165632.1:4185-6778 GCF_001263595.1 Phalaenopsis equestris
TGAACTTCCTTTTCTTGTTCAAAATATCATTCATTAACTTCACATAATTGGGCATTTGCTCTAAAGCTTCTACAAAAGGAATATTTACCGTTAATTTCTTAAGAATTTCTATAAACTTGGAAAATTGTTTATCCTTTTTGTGTTATTTCAATCTTTGAGGAAACGGTGGTGGAGGTTTATCCACAGTAATTTTCATTAGTGTAAGTGGATATTCTAAATTTGGGTATTCATGATCCTCTTTTTTCTGAATCCACTTTCTATTTTTCAGTTTCCGTTTCTTTCTTCACACTTGTTTCCAATTCTTTTCCACTTCGTAATTGTATCACTTTTATCTATTCTTTTCCTTAATCTTCAGGATTTGGTTCTAGAGTACTAGGAAAAGTTCCCAATGCTCGGGTACTAAGCACAGTAGCGATATGCCCCAATTGCTTTTCAATATTCTTGATAGTAGTTCCTTGATTTTGTAACTGGTTTTCTTGAATTTGTAATTGATTTCCTTGATTCTGCAATTGTTGACCCATGTTCAGTATCAGCTCTTCCATGGACAACTTCTTTTCTTTAAATTGAGAGTTACTGTTAAATCCTGGAGGATAAGAAGGTCTATAATTAACATTTCCTTGGTTGGATGAATTTCCCAATTGGTGGGTTGTTTGCCCATTATTGATTTGTAGAAGAATTATTATTCCAATTAAAGTTAGGATGATTCTTCCAACCTAGGTTATAATAGTTCGAATAAGGATTGTTGGGTCTATTGTTAATAGCATTTAAAGTCTCACAAGAAGGTTGAACATCCACAAATTGCCCAGATGAATTTTCTTCCATCATAGTAGGTGTTGGAGAATAATTCATTCCATAATGATCTAATTTCTTTGATATTACAACAATAAGTGAAGCTAACATAGATATTGCATCAGAATCGTGGATACTAGCTACTCTTTTAGGATTTACCCTTTCAAAGGGCCATTGAAAATTGTTGGTAGCCATCTCTTCTACTAACGAATAAGCCTCATTAAAATGTTTTGACATTAAAGAACCACCAGCCGCAGCATCTATAATCGATCTAAGATATCTCAATAATCCATTGTAAAAGTTAGAATTATCAACCAATCTGGTAACGAATGATGTGCGCACTTCCTATAAAGATCTTTAAATCTCTCCCAAGCTTCATATATTGACTCTCCATCAATCTGACAAAATGATGTTGTGTCATTTCTAAGTTTAGCAGTTTTGGATGGAGGGAAATTTTTGGATAGAAATTTCTGTGAAAGTTCTCCCTAATTTCTAATAGATCTAGGTGCTAACGAATTTAACCACATCTGAGCCTTATCCCTATGTGAAAAAGGAAAAAGCCTAAGTCTAACAGCATCGTTCGAAACTCTGTCATATTTTAAGGTAGCGCAAAGCTCTAAAATACTAGCGAGGTGTAAATAAGGATCTTCATTTGGTGTACCTCCGAATTAATTATTTTGTATCATTTGGATAATAGCAGGTTTGAGCTCAATTGAATTAGCAGCTACATCAGGATTTTGGATAGATAAGTGAATTTCATCTGCTGTAGGATTTGCATAATCTCGTAGATATCTAGGTTGATGTTCATTTTCTATTCTTTGATTGTTCATTATTTTCCATTGTGTCATGATTTTAAGGTTCTTTTCTTAGTTTTTTAACTCTCTTAACAGTGCGTTCTAAAACCGAATCGTAGGGTACAAGATTTTCAGGTCCAAATTTACATATACAATTGAAATCAGTACACAGAAAAACATTTAACTTAATATGAAAATAAGTTGTAATTCAAGTAAAAGTTTTCTAATAGTCCTAATTTGTCTGTTACTCTAATTATGATTTTAAAAAAAAAATCTAATTTTACTCCCCGGCCAACGGCGCCAAAAACTTGACAGTGACTTTATGTATGTTTAAAAATACAAGAATTTGATACTGCTGATAGAAGAATTAAATCCCCGGTAATGGCACCAAAAACTTGACAACAATTTTAAATTTGATCAAGATGTGTATAAAATATTCAATAATTGTAAAGTCACACTTATCAAAGCAAGTATACACATCGCTCAAGTAATACAGGGCTCTAATGGAGTCCTGGATATCGATCCCATAGGGAGTAATATTAAAGGCTACGAACTAAGATTTAAAAAATCAATACTTAATCGCAACAATATAGTTCAAATTGCATATTTGTCACTAATAGGCAACTAAAATAAAATTGTAATCTTAATAAACTCTTAATTAAATAATTCTACTAATAAAGTTTCTAATGTGAAGTTTAATATATAAGAAAGCATCTTTATCCTTGCCAAGAAGTTTAGGTGAATGGATAAATTGAATTCGTTCAAGTTGTATTGTGTCAAATAGGAGCATACATATTCTTTACCCTTTGGACCAGGCATAAAGAACATTGACTAATCCTATGCTTGGTTACTGAATCTGTGGCTAGGCTAGGAGGATACCTACTCTCACTTCGGAGCTCCCACGTTCCCCTTGCCTGAGGGCTAACATCTACACTTCAGCACCCAAACGATAGGACTGCCAAAGACTAAAATCTCCAATTCTACGCCCGATAATTTTTTTTTCCTATTTA
>NW_018165632.1:7206-9270 GCF_001263595.1 Phalaenopsis equestris
ACCCCCCACACCAAAAATAGTCCCGCCAAATCCTAACCACTCTCTACACTCTAATGGGCCCCACAAACAACAATGACTCAACGGACCACCAAGGCACCCCCTTTTTTTGGCCTCCAAATGTTTCTTTTAAAGTTGTAGAAGAGTTCTCAAGAGTTGGCAAAGTGCCCCTTCAAAAATCGCCCACATTCAATGCATATGTTGAGAGAACCGACAGGCTCGCCATTAGCAGCCTCGATGGCGTCGTCGACGACCTTCCAGAATATTTAATTATGGACTCTTGGGAAAAGCCCGCCGTTGGTGGCGTTGAGCCCGCTGTCGGTGTCCAAGATCAAATCTTCATATTTTGGTCCTTTTTTCTCTAAATTCGCTCCTTTTTGCGTTTTTTTGCTCCAATGACCATAATTCAACATACCTGCAACAAAACATCAAAAATACCTTTCTTTAAAGTGTAATATCATCAAAATCAATGTAAAATAGGTATGAAAATCTCAACATATTTTCCTTTGGTCACCCATCAATTATATGCTAGAAGTTGAAATATTTGATGTTTGGGGATTAGATTTCATGGGACCATTTATACCAACTTTCAAAAAGTTATATATTCTCTTAACAGTGGACTATGTATCCAAATGGATAGAAGCTGTTGCTTTACCTCGATGTGATGCTCAAACTGTTACAAAATTTTTGGAAACAAACAAATTTTGTAGATTTGGGATGCCGAGAGTTATCATTACTGATGGGGGAAGTCATTTCAGAAATGTCATAATAGAGAAGTTATTAAAGAAATATCATATAAATCATAGGATTGATACTGCTTATTATCCTCTGACAAGTGGTTTGGCTGAATTATCCAATCGGGTAATTAAAAGAATTCTAAAAAAAATCTGTGAATCCAACAAAAATGGATTGATCAGTCAAATTGTACTATGCTTTATGGGCTTATAGGACTGCGTGCAGAACTTCTATAGAAATGTCCCCATATAAGCTAATTTTTGGGAAAGCTTGTCACTTACCAGTTGAACTTGAGCATAAAGCATATTGATCGATTAAAGAGTTCAATTATAATTTGAAAGATGCTGGTGAGAAAATATTATTATAATTAAATGAGCTTGAAGAGATAAGAAATGAATCTTATGAGAGTGCCAAGATTTAGAAATAAAAGATGAAGATGTGACATGATTGGAGGATTCTTACTAAATATTTTTAGCTAGGACAACAAGTTTTTCTATATAATACAAGGTTAAGATTATTTCCAGGCTAAGTTAAGTACAGGTGGATGGGCCCATTTGTCGTAATAAATGTTTATCCTTATGGAGCTGTGAATACTAAAGATCATAAGTCTGAGAAAATAATTAAAGTTAATGGGCATAGACTAAAACCTTCTTTTATAAGAGATCAACATAAATTTAATGATGGAATGATGTTGGGTCAACCAGAATAAGCACTGGTTAAGTCAGGCTGACGACGTAAAACCAAGCACTTTGTGGGAGACAACCCATAGTTATCCAAGTGTTTTTATTTTGATTGTTGTTTTGTGGGTGATTAAGAAAATTAGGATAGTATTTTTGAAACTATTATATGTCAATAAAGATTTTAAGACTTTATTTAGTGACCAAGACATATTAGAATGAGAATTTGGATGTTAAGTTGACTAGTGCAAAAATGTGCACTGGCACTTAAGCGCCAGCTCCGAGGCTTAAGCATGAAAGTTTAAGAACATGTGCAAAATTAACATTCTAGAAGTTTTAACAGCCAATTAGTTTATAAAAATGTGTCAGGGCAATTTTTAAACGTGTCTAGGAGTTATTGGAAGGATTTAGGCCTATAAATAGAAGGGTTTTGTGAAGGAATTTTACCCCAGATCATTTCTAGCCCTAAAATTCTAAGAGAAAGTGAGATTTAGAGAAAATGTCTTCATGGGAGATGGATTTGAAGATAAAAGAAGAAACAATGAGGAAGAAGTTCATTAGTCAAAGTGCACAAGAGATGTGTAACAGTTTCTTAGCCGTTAGTATTGAAGGGATACCAGAGAAGATCAACAAAATTGAGAATATTATGGCTTTA
>NW_018165632.1:9440-45959 GCF_001263595.1 Phalaenopsis equestris
CACCGTCCATTTTATCAACTCTATATTCCTGGAGAGGCTAATGAAAGACAGGAAATTTTTCCTTCAAATGAATAATGAAATTAAGTTTAATGTTAGAATTTGTGTGTTAGAAGTTGTTGTTTTCGAGTGGTTTAGTGTTTGAGTGGTTTAGTGTTTAAGTCGAGTGGTTTAGTGTTTAAGTCCTGATTTTAGTATTTATGATAACTTATATGTGTTTAATTGTGAAATGGTTATTATGTATTTGTATTTAGGAAAATTTTCTCATCCAAGACTATTTGGAGTGAGAATTAAGTGTTTAAAGGTATTTGTACTTGTTTGTGAATTAATATAAGTTTGTTTGTGTGAAATTTTGTGTTATTTTTAGCCTCTAATTGTAATAGTTGTTATGGAGAATTTTAAGAGAGGGGAGTTATAGGAAGTTGAAAATAGTCATTTAAGTGCTATGAGAGCATTTAAGGGTGGTTTACTTAGGCAAATAGTGTATTTAATTTTAATTTGAAAATTTTGAAAATCGTGCACTTGTACCCATATCGCGCTAAAGCGCGAGCCAACCTATGAGGCAGTCGCCTAAGCACCACTTACCCGCGCTTGTGCCGGTTCACTAAAACCGGTTTGCAAACGATTAAAATTGAAATTTTGGCCCAAAAATCACCATTTTTATGCCTCCTGTCACCTTCAATCTCTCAAAATCGCGATTTTGGAAGGCTAGGGCACATCTAAAGTGAAGATATTATGGTGGAATCATGTGAAATTTACTAAATTCCTTGAGGTAAGAGCTTTACTTCTATGGAATAATTTTGGATTTTCACTATGTATTTTGAGCACATTTGGAGAAATTTAAAAATTCACTATTGATGGTGAAAAATGAGAAAAAATCTATGGAAATTGCATGGGAAGTGTAGTTTATACTTTGAAAGTTTATTTTAGTAATTTAGACTTGATTTTTAAAGTTATTTTTGGAATTTATAAAATTTGTAGAATGACACCAAGAATGAAAAGGAGCAAAGGCAAGAGCCCATTTGATTCGAGTAAATTTTTTTGTTCGAAGGCTCAGGATCGGTACAGTGATGCATTGCAATCACAAAAACTGATTCATAAGTGGTATTTAAGGAATCCACGTGGAGACGTAGAGGATTTGATCGTTCGTCAATTATGGGAACGATTGTGTTGTTTCTCTGTTGTGGCGGTTATTTCTGTTGTTAGGGAGTTCTATGCAAACCTCCCTGAGACTAAAGATAATAGAGTCATGGTTCGAGGAAAGTTGGTACCTTTTTCACCGGAGGTAATCAACTTGTTTTATCATTTGCCACCAGATACGTTATGTTTTTATGAAAAGTATAGTCTGACTGAAGCAAAGTTAGACGAGATTATTTCTTACTTGATTGCTGGAATAGGACTTTGGAAGATCACTAATGAGAGGAGAGTCAACTTCCCAAATTCAAAGTTATGTGCACCTTCAAAGGGCTGACACTATATTATTTATGCTCGTCTCCTACCAACAAATCATCTTAGTGAAGTGACCAGAGAGGGAGCAACGTTAAGTTATTGTATCCAGGAAGGAAAGCTCATCAACATAGGAGCTTTGATTTGTCAGACTATCAACAGTTCTGCCATTGTCGTTACTACTGTAGGTCTGGGATTTGTTTCCTTGAATTTTTTCTTTGTGTGAGCAGGCTGGACTGTATTTAAATATGATAGCTACAACGAAGTGTTATTACCTCTAAAGCCCATCACTAAGGTGAATGTGAAGACTTATTCTGAGCATTCTATTATTGGCTGGAGAGGAGGATTTTCTAGGAGTTATGGAATGGAGACGTTTGTTGCTTCTACCTCTGCTGCTTCTACATATAGACCATCTTCCTCACGTGCTTCAAAATCTAGAGGTGAGTATACTGAGACCCAAGATCAATTATTGCAGAGGATGATGGATAATATTAACCATCCCGCTGATAGGGTACAAAATTTAGAGCATTTTGCAGATCATACTGATAGGTATAATAAGAGAAAAAGTGCTTTTGAAGAGAAATTTCACTCATCTTTGGAGAGCCTCATTAGGGGTAACCAAGGTGTGTGATTTCCTCCATATCCTAGATACCCTAATTATGAGCCTGCACAAGTTTGGGATAACGGTGATTCAGAGGATGAGGAGTAGAACTGAGAGATTTATTTTTATGATTGTAATACGATTTGAACTATATGGTTCGAGCTTACTACATTTGCATCTGTTTGAACTAGGTGATGTGGTTTAGACTCAAACATAGTGAGAATTGTGATTTGATGTGTTTTCATGTTTTGAACTTGAGACATGTATGTTTGTGTACTTGTTTAGACATTGTGATGTGTGAGACTTTTGTTTTTAATTGTATTGTGATGTTTGTGTTAGTTAGTACTTAGTTTTAAAATTCTAGTGTAGTAACTGTTGTGAGTTTTGTGATTTAGTTAGTTTAGAACTTAACTTAATTCTATGTCTTTTGTAAGGTTAAAAATCTTGCTAGCGTAAATCTTAATTTTGAAACTTAGGAAACTTCTACCCTGTATTTTTCTTTTATCAAGTTTGTGAGTTTTTTTATATGTTGAGACTGTGAAGTCAAGTTAGTGTGTTATTTTGCTTTTATGTTTATACTTACTGCTTAGAAGTCTATTGAATCTCTACATGTTAAATTGAAATGAAAATATTAAAAAATTTGATCAAAATTAATTTTACTCTTGTTTTTAGTTTTATACTTGTATCATCAGGGTATAAAAATTCTTGTAAGCATGTTTTTTCTTAATTTTCATTCTTGCTTATATATATTTGATGCTAAACTGTTTAATCTATTAAAAATCTAGGTTTGCAGGGGGGGATGAAAAAAATTTTGAAAACTTTAATTTTATTTGTTTTCAAATGAACTACAAGTGGATTTGATTTGAATAGAAAATTGATCATGTACATGAAGTTATAATAGGGAAGTAAAATTTGATTTTAGAAATGAGTAAGAGAATTTAGTTGAAATTTTGAGTAATGAAGAAAAACTTTAAGTTAAAAGTTTTAGTGCAGAAAATGATTAATATAAGTAACTATCTTCAGTAAAAAAAATTCTATTTTTAAAAATTTTAGAAATTTAGACTTTTATTTTTTAATACTTAAATTTTTTTTATTAAAAATAATTTTCAAAGCTATTATTATATTTATAAGTAAAAGTTTTGTATCAAGACATTGCTTTAGGAAAGGCAAAATTATTAATGGCCTATTCAGATATAGTAATCATTGCCTAAAAAGAGAAAAAGTAAAAAAGAAGAGAAAAAAAAAGAAAAGAAAATAGAAAGAAAAAAAATGTAAGGGAGGAGAAGCTTGAGGATTAGTGACTAATCAAAAATTGGTTCTACATTTGATCTTTTTAAAGTATAAAACTTGAGAAAATCTTAAGCTTATAGATATAATATAGTAAGTAAAATTATTCTTAATAGAAATTCTTAAGTGGAGATAATAAAAGAACTAAATTCTAAATTTGGAAGACTTACAATATTTTTGAATTAGATAAGAACTCAAATTTTCATCTTTCTTAACATTAAAGATTTCTAAACCTTAAGTTGGTCTCATTTACTGAATATTTTTTCTAAATTGGACTACTATATTTCTAAATCTAAATTTTAGTAACTCCTAAAGAAACTCATATACAAATCATATATATTTAGTTTTATAGATTGAAGTGTCACTTAAGGACAAGTAACATTCTAAGTTTAAGGAATTTTGATACGCTTAAAATATATAGTACTTTTAGACACATTTTTATGCCTATTTTTGAGAAATTGCGCTTTAATGAAAGGTAATTTTGTATTTTTCTTTCAGGTATAGCTAAAAAGGTGAAAAGTGCTTAAAAGAGTGAGAAAGAATCAAATTTGGAGCAAATATGTGAAAAATGTGCAAAAGTGTTTTGGCGACTAAGTGCAAGATCCGACGTTTAAGCACCGGTTAAACAGAGAAGACCACGCCTAAGCGTCAGAGGCCCCGCACTTAAGCGCCAGTGGCAGTTATTGGATGAGTAACTTTGTTTTTTGAGGGACCTATTGGCTTAATAGATGGTTACAATCACCATGGATAAAAATTATTACAAAGGGATGCATCTCGTGGGGAAATACGTCGAATCAAGACACATTTTGAAGAGATACCAATGCACCTTTTGGAGAATTATAAAAAAAGGAAGATTAAAGGAAGATTGGGAAGATTGAGACTTTGAAAGGGGTTGTGAAGGTACTCAAAAAGTTTTGAAAGTTATAAAATTGGGGAGTTAGTTGGAGAGATTCTCAGGCACCACATATTTATCCTTTTTATTTTAGTTTTATATTGAGAGTATTGTAAAAGAGAATAGATTCAAAGGAACTTCAAGTGTTTGGTGGAGGACTTAAGATAAGTTTTTATCTTTTGTTTTAAACTACTTTTTGTTATAATTGAGACTTGTTTTTCGTTTGACAATGATTTCTACTTTTAAACTAAAGTGTGGTTTTAATTTCTCCATGGATTGTGAGTGAGTAGTTTTCTTTATCTTTATCTTTCTTCTTAAAATGACAAGTAATTAAGTGTTGGATGGAAGTTGTGGAGAGTACTGATCTCTAATGTTGGAATAGTTTGTAATGATTTAAAATCATGTACTTCATTTACTTCTTGATTTGGCCAATTCAAATGTTAAAATTTATTGTGAGAACATGTAAGAACCAGGCTGATATTGTCTCAGTCAACAATTGGAAAGAATCACATGAGGTTGTATGAATGAGAATGCAGTTCATATGATTGAGTGGAAATAAATAGGGAATTATTCATTAAAGAGTGTAGAGTTAGAGGAATTCAAAATGATAAGTTAATGCCCCCAACTTGGTTTATTGTTTTAGGTTCTAATACGAGATGTTAGCCCCTAGGTAAAAAAGGGAATCGAGGGAACTCCTCTGGAGGGAGAGCTAGTTTCTTCCTTCCTTAGCCGGTCTTCAGAACTATTCAAACTTCAAATTAGTCAATGTTCTTTATAGCATCTAAAAAGTTGAGTGGTATGCATGTTACCTGACAAATTAAAATCTTCTACGACAATACACTATGCATACTTCCACAACAGAATTCCTATACTTATTACTGATTCATGATAAGGAGAAAGATATTTTCATATTTAGTGCTTTTCTTTTACAAAAACTCAAGTTATTTTACTAAGTTTGTTTTGTTTTTGTGAAAATATTAAAATTACCAAAAATATTTAAACTTTCTTTACTCCAAAAACTTCTTTAGTTTAAATAATTGTCTTTTTAAAAATAGAATGTTTTCCAAAAAGTGCATATTGCATATATTCTCTGTGGGTTTGATATTCAGGTCTTAATAAAAAAGTCCTATATTACTTGATAATGATACATATACTTGCATAGTATCCCAATATATATAAATTAAAATTTAAATTATTATTTTTCTTCTGGATCAAGTTTTTGGTTTTGATGCAAAATAAGGAAATATAAGTGAAAAAAACAATCAGAATTATTGTTACACTGTTACATATAAGCAATTATCGGGGATTAGTAGTCCTCTAAGAATAGTCCACAAGGAAGCCCTCTTGCTAGATCCTAGGCTACTAAAGAGGAAACTATAGCTCAACCAAAAGTGAGGTCAACAAATGGACCTCCAATAGGTGTGGTGTGCCCGTTAAGCACATTGCACGTATTGGCATTGACCAACGAGAACAACAAAACTAACAAAAACTTTTAAGTGGACAAACTTAGAATGAAATGTAGAATTGAGTGACTATTGTTTCTGCTGGGGAGTAACAGATACTCTTAGTGGGGGAAAGAAGGAAGATTTCAGGGACAATTGTCAGGCAAACTGGTAGTCCCACTGAAGAATCGATTCAAATTGATTATATTAAATAAAGTGTGGATTTCAATTTTAATTTTTAAGAAGGTGAAATTATGAACTAAGAAACTGAATTGAGTGGAAAACACAAGCGCAGAAAAGGGAATATGGCGTCAGAGCCCACCCCAAAAGTGGGGATGGGAAGAGGATGTCTAAGCCTGTGGAGATGAGAATAGGACGTCTGAGCCTACCCCAAAGGTGGAGATGGAAATAGGATGTCTAAGCCTACCCAAATAATGTAAAGAGGGGAATTTGGCATCCAAGCCTACTCCAAACGTGTAAATATAGGAATTGGGTGTCAAAGCCTACTCTGAAAGTGTAAAGATGGGACTAGGGCGTCTAAGCCTACCCCGAAAGTGTAACGATGCAAATAGGGCGTCCAAGCCCACTTTGAAAGTGTAAAAATGGTAATATGATGTCTAAGCCTACTCTGAAAGTGTAAAGATGGGAATAGGGCATCCAATTCTACTCTGAAAGTGTAAAGATGACAATAGGATGTTTAAGCCTGCTCTAAAAGAAAAAAGATGGCAATAGGGCATCAAAGCCTACCCCAAAAGTGTAAAGATGGGAATAGGACATCTAAGCCTACTCTGAAAGTGTAAAGATGGGAATAGGGCGTCAAACCCAACTCCAAAAGTGTAAAGATGGGAATAGGACGTCTAAGCTGACTTTGAATGTGTAAAGATGGGAATAGGGCGTCTAAGACTACTTTAAATGTGTAAAGACGGGAGTAATGCGTCCAAGCCTACTCTAAAAGTGTAAAGATGGAAATAGGACATCTAAGCCTACTCCAAAAGTGCAAAGATGGAAATAGGAAGTCCAAGCCTACTTTGAAAGTGTAAGAATGAGAATAGGGCATTCAAGCCTTCTCCGAAAGTGTAAAGATGGGAATAGCACATCTAAGCCCACTTCGAAAGTGTAAAGATGGGAATAGGGCGTCAAAGCCTAACCCAACAGTGTAAAGATGGGAATAGGGCATTAAAGCCTACCCTGAAGTGTAAAGATGGGAATAAGACATCTAAGACTACTCTGAAAGAATATAGATGGGAATAGGAAGTCTAAGACTACCCCAAAAGCGAAAAGATGGGAATAGGGCGTCCAAGCTGGTTGGGAACCACTAAGAATGGAATTTCGCAGAAAATTGTAATGAAGCCAAAGTTCTACTACTATCCTCATTGCAAGATGTTTATACACACGCAAGATAAATGTTATAGGCTACACCCTCTTAAAAAATCCAAGCCCATAGGTTGTTCTAGGGAACTACCCCCATCTTCAATGCGCATGGTTACTAAACCTACTAGTGCAACTCTGGACTATATTAGAAGGGAGGCTCCTGAGGGGGGGCATCAAACAGCAAAATCTTTGGTGGCACAAACTGTACACAACAAATGTGTCTCTAAAATCATAGGAAAGGAGCCATTTGTGGAAACTACTGAACCTACCCAATTGGCCCAGCTTATGGTCAACACACAACATGAGAGGAACTCGTCGGAGGTAGTCTCCACTGCCCCATCCCCTTCTCAACTACTGTGGGAAAATAATAAATAGGGGCTTTTTGTGTCATTACCAAGGAAAGTATGGTGGAAACTGCTGAACCCACTCAAATGTCAAATGGCCATGTCTTCACGTCAGCTCTTAGCCAACACCAATCCAGAGATTAGAACTTTGTGGCAGGTCCTACTGCAACACTTGAACAGATTGAAATGTTTGATGGAATGATAACTGATATTAATAAGGATTTGGAGATTAACTGGAAAATACAAAAAGAAAGTAAATTTAAGAAGGTAAATGGTGAACTCCAAAGACTCCAAGCAGATTGATCTCTGGTGAGTACAAAATCCTCTTTGAGGGGGTCTCCATCCTGGACCAAACAAGGGAAAGTGAGGTCTGGATCCCAATCCTTTCCACATGGCTAACTTCATCTGCTGGAAATTAAAAGGAATAGCCAATACCCTCTCCATTAAATACTTATCCATCTTAATAGGAATCACCAACGTTGGTATATCTCAATTTTGGAATGTATGGTTCATAAAAACTCCCAAAAACTGATTAAGAAATTCATTGGTTCCACTCATTTTTCAAACATTAATAATAAAATTTGGATATTGTTTAGGAAAGAGATAACTTAGGATGTAGTGACTGATAATCCTCAATTTTTACATTTATCATTTCATAAGAATGGCCACATTGTTTTTGCAACTTTTGTGTATGAGTTAGCCAGATTGGAGTTGTGGTCTGAACTCAGGAGTATAAGTGCAAACATGGCTGACAGCTAGTTGGTAGATGGTGATTTCAACTCCATAGCTAACTCAGCTGAGAAAAGTTGTGGTAGACCACTTAATTTATCTAAAATGAACTAATTCTATGATAATATCCAACTAGTTGGACTCTTTAATTTGGGCTTCATTGGCAATAACTTCACTTGAAAGAAGGGCAAGATCTGGGAAAGATTGGACAAATTCTTGGTGAATGAACTATGGATCAAAAAGTTCCTTTATACTTCTGTGACACATCTGAGCCTGGTAGGATCTAATCATAGACCTCTTCAAATTAACATTGCCACCCCACCTCTTACCTCGTCCAACCCCCACTTTCAGATATATCAACATGTGGTCTTCTTTTCCATCTTTTCTGGAATGTGTGGCTGCTCACTGGTGTGGGTTGATCCAAGAGGACCCTTAGGTCAAACTTTGGATTCTCCATATTAAGGTTAGCAAAGCTCTCAGATCTTGGGGTTGGTGGACATTTGGGGATGTTCACCTTGCTGTGGTAGCTACTGAAGAAGAAGTGAAGAACCTTGAGGTGGTTGTTCTAGAAAATGAGGAGCTTGAAACTTATTTAATTGAGGCACAGAAATAACTTCTAACTTCTATTTATAGACAAGAGAGCTTCCCTAGTCAAAAAGTTGCTATTAATAAGTTTAAATATGGTGATAGGAACACTAAGTTTTCTCATGCTTATATTAAATACAAAAGGAAATGCAACACCATCCATGGCACACATATCTCAACAAGTCAGTGTATTCATGATAGCCAGGCTATTTCTATAGATACTGTTCAATTTTTCATTACTAGCACAAACTTTAGTATATAGACCACAAATTGACCCAATATTTGTTCAGCAATGAGCATCATTTGACTGACAATCTCTCCTTGAATGCTACATCACTGAACAGGAAACTTGGGATGCAATTCAATCTATTGATAGCTCAAAGCAATAGGCCCTGAAGGTTTTACTGTAGAATTTTACAAAAAAATCTTGGGGAATCATTAAAATAGACCTGATCAAGGTCATACAAAGTTTCTTTCAAGGTGTTGTCCTTCCACAGTATTTTTCTACTTCTTTCATGGTTTTGATCCCTAAACAAGCTGGTAGTAGAAATTGAAATCAGTTTAGACCTATTAGCCTTATTTGTGTAATCCAAAAAATTGTTAGCAAAGTACTAATTGCTAGACTTCAACCACACCTTGATAAGATTATTGGCCCAAACCAAATAACTTTTATCAAGGGAAGGTCCATAGTAGGTAGTGTTCTACTGGCACAGGAACTTATATTGGACTTGGAAAAAAACTTTAGAGGTGGAAATCACATATACAAATAGGATATTAGAAAAGTTTATGACACCACTTCTTGGGATTTCACTGTGGAGGCGCTTGCTGCAAGGGTTTCTCGATGGAGTTCTGTGAAATTATATCCAGGTGGCTAAAGAATATTAATCATTCAATCATAATCTATGGGCAAGTTAGGGTACCTTCATTGCTTCTAGAGGACTGCAACAAGGGAATCCACTTTCTCCTACTATTATCATCTTAGCTATGGACTATTACTCTAGAATGCTCGATCAAGAGATAACTACTAGCTCATACTCCAGGTATCACCATAAATAAAATTTGACCATATCTCACTTGGCTTATGCAGATGACATTATGGTCTTCTCTAATGCCAATAAAATTATTGTGAAGAAGGTCTATAATTGCATCCAAAGGTTTTAACAACTTTCTGGAATGACTTTCAATCATGTTAAATGCATCATTCTGTTAAGCAAGAAGACCACCACAAGCATCAAGAACTTGATCACTTCCTTCACTGGATTCACTGAAACTTCCCTCCCCCTCAAATATTTGGGTGTCCCTCTCATTAAGGGAAGATCCAAGCTTACCCAATTTGATGATATGACCACTATGAAAAAAATGACAAAGATTCAAATGGAAAGGATCTTTAACAGATCTCCATGGGCTGACCAGAGACAACAACTCCATTGGGCCAGTTGGCAAAAGCTGGCAAAACCCATTATGACAGGAGGACTGAGTTTTAAGGGCCTTAAACAATAAGTAAACCTATGCAAAATATGGATCCAATTCAGATAGCAAACTTCTCTTTGGGCTACATACATGCTTGGGAAATACTATCGAGGCTCCAATCCAAATTTGGTGACTTTGAAACTTGGAGATTCCAGATTGTGGAAACAAATGCTGAAGATCAAATAATTGGGTGAAAACCATTACCATTGGGATCTTGGGAGAGGAGATATTCATTTCTGGCAGGATAATTGGTGCCCCCATGAGATGCTGAAAGCTAATTACAGGCATGTTAAATCCTCAGCTCAAGGTTGCTGACTGCAGGGAAGGAGATAAGTGGTCATTGCCCACTTTAACAAAATTACTACAGGAGAATTCTATTATAAGTATATCTGAATTCCACTTTGATAGAGCAAGGAAGGATAGAATTGTGTGGCAGGCTTCCTTTCAACAAAGTATTACCAAACATATATATTCTAAAATTTATAGCTGGAATCCTATTTCTTGGGGTGAAGCCATCGAGAATAGAAGTCTAACACCATCTATGTCCTCTTTCTTATAGAGGATTTTCCACAAGTTGCTTCCCTCTGATAAAATTCTTAAGTTGAATGGATTGAGAAGCCCCTCAAAGTGTTGGTAGGGTCATGCTGAGGAGGAATCCATTCCTCATTTTAATTTTGCATTTTCTTTCTCTCAAGAAGTCTGGAAGGATACACTTAAGAGGTTAACTCTGAACACTATCAATCTGCAGTGGCTTCATCTTAACACCTGCTGGAGTAGCTAAGCCAATATTGAGGTTGTTCCCATGCCTTTTATAATTGTCTGGTTCTTGTGGATGTCTATAAATCAAACAAAGATTGATGATACTTCACCTTCCACTAGCTTGGTGGCCAGGAAATTTATTCCTTTCTACTTAAACTTATCAAACACAAAAACTTCCCCAAAATTTGCTTATCCTACTTGCCTGAACAAGTTATAGTACATAAGATCTTAAAGGTACAGTGGAAAACCCTTTAGCCCCCTTATCACCCTTACATAAGGGTGAACACTGATGGAGCTTTCTCTGATCTAGGGGTTGGTGTGGGGGGGGGGGTGTTCAGGAAGTTCAAGAATCAAGAAGAATATTATTTATGGTCTTTTCATGCTCCTTTCATTGCTGAGGATGTTCTGGAAACTGAATTATTGGTTGTCTTCTGGGCTTTGAGACTGGCATCCAAGACCAATTGGAAGCATATTTAGGTGGAGGTGGACTTTGTTTGCTTACTTCAGCTTTTGGAAGGGTAAGATCCCAATTCCTAGCATCATTCACAATGGCTACAAAAAACCAACTTATTCAGATCCTCCTTCAATCTTCAACTCTCCTTTATCTTCAGGGAAGGTAATGTGCCTGAAAATTTGCTTGTTAGGCTTGAGTTAACCAGTTTTGATGTTGTTGCTTCAACTTCTACACCCCCACCTCTTCTTTTTTCCTTAAGGGGGACGTTTTGGACGTTCCCAATCTTAGAATTGTAAAAGAGTTCTGAGTTTAATGAAATCCTTTCTTTAATATATATATATATATATATATATATTATGAGAATATGAAACTTAAAAGGAGATATATATATTATTAGAATATGAAACTTAAAAGCAGAAATGAG
The DNA here is from genome assembly GCF_001263595.1 of Phalaenopsis equestris. Lineage (NCBI taxonomy): Eukaryota > Viridiplantae > Streptophyta > Magnoliopsida > Asparagales > Orchidaceae > Phalaenopsis > Phalaenopsis equestris. The sequence goes on from NW_018165632.1 coordinate 21,242, forward strand.
AACGTTCAAAAGGTGACAAAAAACTGTCTATGGTTCAAGCTGACCTACTAAGCCACTTACCAGGGAAAGAATTTCTCTTTGCGTGTACTTAGAGGTACAATCATCTCATAGCATGTATGGATGTAACTCCTCAAATTCTAGATCTGATCGGAATCAATATGGCATCTTGTTGCCATCCATCCTTCTCAATGTAATGGAGACTTTGCATCATGGCACTCTAGGGATGTACTGCTTTGCTAGATCGGCTTTGTTTCCCTTCAAAATTAGTACCAAACCCACCGACAACAGAATTTCAATTGATCCTCTGAACTCATAGGGTTTGAAAAAGTCGATTTATTTTTTGAACAAGATGTTACTTTTACTCATAAACGAGACCTTGCAGAAAGGTCTGACAAAATTGTGGTGATCTATATGTGGGGAATACAGTATCCCTTTACATAAGTGTTGATGATACAAGTGTTTGCAATGCAGTCCGCTGGCAGGACGCTCCATCTGACTATACTTTTTATCATCCACTTTATTCTGGGCATTCCGCAAATGCTCTTGTGTTTGTTGTCTCTCTAAGGATCTCAGCGTTGCAAGTCGGGGCTCATCTGAAAATACCGATAACGTCGGCTCTATAGAAAACGCAGACTCATCCTCTGTAGCAGGTAAACTGGAGGATGTCTCTCTCATGCAAGGATCATAAATTTCCCCCAAAAGAATTGGGGTAAGTAAGTTTTCTGCCTCTTTTAGGTATCTTTTTTATTCACGTAGGAAAGCACTGCATTTTTTATGATTAGCATTTCTACGTTGAGTTCTTCTTATCGATCCATTTGGCATTCTCTCATCATCAACACTGACTAGATCTCCTGTTGGCACAGTTATCATGGATGACATGCGACTAGTCCATTCCATCAGATTTTGCAGTGCTATCATTTTCTTCCTCTTCAATGAGGAGTCCTCTTTTATGTTGATCTTTAATAGCAATAGTAGCCCTTCTTTCTCTCGATGATTCACTATGTCCATCAGGGGGCCCCCATAGTCCACGTCGATCTGACCAAAGTCTAAGTCAAATCTATGATGCCACTCTAAGATGCCCTTTCATTATTAAGTTTGGGATTCCAGCCATTCTTGAAAGAAAAAATCAACATCTATCCTGACATTTTTTTCTGCAAATGTAGAAAAAACACCATTGCACTAAAATTTAGTAGGAACAAGAACAAAATAAAACATTTATTAGACAGAAATTTTTCTTACACGGTTGTGAAGATAATATATATATATATATATATAAGAAGCAAGTTGGTGGCGGCTGGAGAAGGAGCTCCGCTAAGGTTTCAGTAGGGATGAGGTCTCACTGGTGCGGCTGGGCTTGGTGGCTGGTGACAAGAAGAGTTTTTGTTCCCTCCCTAACAGTTTTCCTGGTGATTTCAGTGGTGGAGCTGCTTCAAAACATTTACCAAAGCTCATTAGTTTCAAATTTTAATCTTTGTTAATGTTCCACTGCTTGGTTCCTTGGCAACAAGTGAGTTTCTTCCTTGATCAATGGCTAATCCTTTGCCATTATATCCAAATCTTATTGCACAATGGACTAAAGATCCTAATGCTGGAGTTGTGGGAAAGGGGAAGGATGCTGCCATTGATGTTGAATCAAGAATTCCAAGATGTTGCCTATGGTAAAGAAACTTGCTCTCTCATTAACTCCTTAGCAATTAAAGATGGGAAACCAACCATTTTCTACAAGATTGAAGAGATAAAAACATTGAAGGTAGACTGCAAGTTCATCCGGATTGGCAAATTCTAACTAGTTCACCTTAAAATGGAAATTGTCAGAAGATACTTTGAAAACTTCCATTTTATAGGGGCCTGGAAGGTGGGATTTGTGGATGGCCACCATATTTCAATTAATTTTGAGTTGGAGGAAGATTATGCACGATGTTTTGCGAAAAGGTCAATTACATTAGAGGGAAGCCGAATGAAGATTTGGAAATGGACACTTGATTTTGATCCAAGCAAATAACCTCTCACTGTCCCTATATGGTTCAAGTTCTTATACCTACCCTTTCATTTCTTAAATCACAAATGTTTATTTAATATTGGATTGTCTTTGGGAAGACCCCTGAAGATGGATGTTCCCACTTTTACCTGTTCAAGGACTTCAATGGCAAGAATATTGGTGGAGAGGAATATCACATTGCCTATGAGGAAATCTGGTTGGGAACCACTAAGAATGGAATTTGGCAGAAAATTGTAATGAAGCCAAAGTCCTACTACTATCCTCATTGCAAGATGTTTATACACACGCAAGATATATGTTATAAGCTACACCCTCTTAAAAAAACCAAGCCCACAGGTTCTTCTGGGGAATTACCCCCATCTTCAATGCCCATGGTTACTGAACGTACTAGTCCAACTCTTGACTATATTAGAAGGGAGGCTCTTGAGGGGGGCATCAAACATCACAATCTTTGGTGGCACAAACTGTACACAACAAATGTGTCTCTGCAATTATAGGAAAGGAGCCATTGGTGGAAACTACTGAACCTACCCAATTGGCCCAGCTTATGGTCAACACACAACATGAGAGGAACTTGTTGGAGGTAGTCTCCACTGCCCCATCCCCATCTCAACTACTATGGGAAAACAATAAATAGGGGCTTCTTGTGTCATTACCAATGAAAGTATGGTAGAAACTGCTGACCCCACTCAAATGGCCATCTCTTCACATCAGCTCTTAGCCAACTCCAATCCAGAGATTAAAACTTTTGTGGCAGGTCCTACTGCAACACATGAACAGATTGAAATGTTTGATGGCATGATAACTGATAATAATGAAGATTTGGAGATGAACTGGAAAATACAAAAAGAAGGTAAATATAAGAAGGTAAATTGGGAACTCCAAAGACTCCAAGAAGATTCATCTCTGGTCAGTAAAAAATCCTCTTTGAGGGGGTCTCCATCCTGGACCAGACAAGGGAAACTGAGGTCTGGATCCCAAACCTTTCCACATGGTTAACTTCATCTGTTGGAAATTCAAGGGAATATCCAATACCCTCTCCATTAAATACTTATCCATATTAGTAGGAATCACCAACATTGGTATATCTCAATTTTGGAACCTATGGTTCATAAAAACCCCCAAAAACTGATTAAGAAATTCATTGGTTCCACTCATTTTTCAAACATTAATAATAAAATTTGGATATTGTTTAGGAAAGAGATAACTTAGGATGTAGTGACTGATAATCCTCAATTTTTACATTTATCATTTCATATGAATGGCCACATTATTTTTGCAACTTTTGTGTATGAGTTAGCTAGATTGGAGCTGTGGTCTGAACTCAGGAGTATAAGTGCAGACATGGCTGACAACTGGTTGGTAGAAGGTGATTTCAACTCCATAGCTAACTCAGTTGAGAAAAGTTGTGGTAGACCACTTAATTTATCTAAAATGAACCAATTCTATGATAATATCCAACTAGTTGGACTCTTTAATTTGGGCTTCATTGGCAATAACTTCACTTGAAAGAAGGGCAAGATCTGGGAAAGATTGGACAAATTCTTGGTGAATGAACTATGGATCAAAAAGTTCCTTTATACTTCTGTGACACATCTGAGCATGGTAGGATCTGATCATAGACCTCTTCACATTAACATTGCTAACCCACCTCCTCTACCCCGTCCAACCCCCACTTTCAGATATATGAACATGTGGTCTTCTTTTCCATCTCTTATGGAATGTGTGGTTGCTCGCTGGTGTGGGTTGATCCAAGGGGACCCTTTGGTCAAACTTTGGTTTCTCCATATTAAGGTTAGCAAAGCTCTCAGATCTTGGGGTTGGTGGACATTTGGGGATGTTCACCTTGCTGTGGTAGCTACTGAAGAAGAAGTGAAGAACCTTGAGGTGGCTGTTCTAGAAAATGAGGAGCTTGAAACTTATTTAATTGAGGCACGGGAAGAACTTCTAACTTCTATTTATAGACAAGAGAGCTTCCTTAGTCAAAAAATTTCTATTAATAAGTTTAAATATGGTGATAGGAACACTAAGTTTTCCCATGCTTATATTAAATACAAATAGAAATGCAACACCATCCATGGCATACATGTCTCAACAGGTCAGTGTATTCATGATAGTCAGGCTATTGCTGTAGATATTGTTCAATTTTTAACCAAATTACTGTCACAAACTTTAGTATATAGACCACAAACTGACCCAATATTTGTTCAGCAATGAGCATCATTTGACCGACAGCCTCTCCTTGAATGATACACCAACTGAGCCTGAAACTTGGGATGCAATTCAATCTTTTGATAGCTCAAAACTGCAGGCCCTGAGGGTTTTACTGTAGAATTTTAGAAAAAAATATTGGGGAATCATTAAAATAAACCTGATCAAGGTCATACAAAGTTTCTTTCAAGGTGCTAACCTTCCACAGTATTTTTCTACTTCTTTCATGGTTTTGATCCCTAAACAAGCTGGTAGTAGAAATTGAAATCAGTTTAGACCTATTAGCCTTATTTGTGTAATCCAAAAAATTGTTAGCAAAGTACTAATTGCTAGACTTCAACCACACCTTGATAAGATTATTGGCCCAAACCAAATAGGTTTTATCAAGGGAAGGTCCATAGTAGATAGTGTTCTACTGGCACAGGAACTTATATTGGACTTGGACAAACACTTTAGAGCTGAAAATCACATATACAAATAGGACATTAGAAAAGCTTATGACACCATTTCTTGGGATTTCACTATGGAGGCGCTTACTGCAGGGGTTTCTTGATGGAGTTCTGTGAATTGATATCCAGGTGGCTAACGAATAATAATCATTCAATCGTAATCAATGGGCAAGCTTGGGGTACCTTCATTTCTTCTGGAGGACTGCAACAAGGGAATCCACTTTCTCCTACTATTATCATCTTAGCTATGGACTATTACTCTAGAATTCTGGATCAAGAGATAAATACTAGCTCATACTCCAGATATCACCATAAATCAAATTTTATCATATCTCACTTGGCTTATGCAGATGACATTATAGTCTTCTCTAATGCTAATAAAATTATTGTGAAGAAGGTCTATAATTGTTTCCAAAGGTTTCAACAACTTTCTGGAATGACTTTCAATCATGTTAAATGCATCATTCTGTTAAGAAAAAAGACCACCACAAGCATCAAGAACTGGATCACTTCCTTCACTGGATTCACTGAAACTTCCCTCCCCCTTAAATATTTGGGTGTCCCTCTCATTAAGGGAATATCCAAGCTTACCCAATTTGATGATATGACCACTATGAAAAAAATGACAAAGATTCAAATGGAAAGGATCTTTAACAGATCTCCATGGGCTGACCAGAGACAACAACTCCATTGGGCCAGTTGGCAAAAGCTGGCAAAACCCATTATGACAGGAGGACTGCGTTTCAAGGGTCTTAAACAACAAGTAAACCTATGCAAAATATGGATCCAATTCAGATAGCAAACTTTTCTTTGGGCTAAATACATGCTTGGGAAATACTGTAGAGGCTCCAATCCAAATTTGGTAACTTTGAAACTTGGCGATTCCAGATTGTGGAAACAAATGCTGAAGATCAAATAATTGGCTGAAAACCATTACCATTGGGATCTTGGGAGAGGAGATATTCATTTCTGGCAGGATAATTGGTGCCCCCATGAGATGCTGAAAGCTAATTACAGGCATGTTAAATCCTCAGCTCAAGGTTGCTGACTGTTGGGAAGGAGATAAGTGGTCATTGCCCACTTTAACAAAATTACTACAGGAGAATTATTTTATAAGTATATCTGAAGTCCAATTTGATAGAGCAAGGAAGGATAGAATTGTGTGGTAGGCTTCCTCTCAACAAAGTATTACCAAACACATATATTCCAAAATTTATAGCTGGAATCCTATTTCTTGGGGTGAAGCCATCTAGAATAGAAGTCTAACACCATCTATGTCTTCTTTCTGATAGAGGATTTTCCACAAGTTACTTCCCTCTGATGAAATTCTTAAGTTCAATGGATTGAGAAGCCCCTCAATGTGTTGGTTGGGTCATGCTGAGGAGGGATCCATTCCTCATTTTATTTTTGCATGTTCTTTCTCTCAAGAAGTATGGAAGGATACACTTAAGAGGTTAACTCTGAACACTATTAATCTGCATTAGCTTCATCTTAATACCTGCTGGAGTAGCTAAGCCAATATCGAGGTTGTTCCCATGCCTTTTATAATAGCCTGGTTCTTGTGGATGTCTAGAAATCAAACAAAGATTAATGATACTTCACCTTCCACTAGCTTGGTGGCCAGGAAATGTTATTCCTTTCTACTTAAACTTATCAAACACAAAAACTTCCCCAAAATTTGCTTATCCTACTTGCCTGAACAAGTTATAGTACATAAGATCTTAAAGGTACAGTGGAAAACCCTTTAGCACCCTTACATAAGGGTGAACACTGATGGAGCTGTCTCTGATCTAGGGGTTGGTGTGGGGGTGGGGGGGTTCAGGAATCAAGAAGAAAAATATTTATGGTCTTTTCATGCTCATGTTATTGTTGAGGATGTTCTGGAAACTGAATTATTGGTTGTCTTCTGGGCTTCTGGGCTTTGAGACTGGCATCCAAGACCAATTGGAAGCATATTTAGGTGGAGGTGGACTTTGTTTGCTTACTTCAGCTTTTGGAAGGGTAAGATCCCAATTCCTAGCATCATTCACAATGGCTACAAAAAACCAACTTATTCAGATCCTCCTTCAATCTTCATTTCTCCTTTATCTTAAGGGAAGGTAATGGGCCTGCAAATTTGCTTGTTAGGCTTGAGTTAACCCGTTTTGATGTTGTTGCTTCAACTTCTAAACCCCCACCTCTTCTTTTTCTCCTTAAGGGGGACCTTTTGGACGTTCCCAATCTTAGAATTGTAAAAGAGTTTTGAGTTTAATGAAATCCTTTCTTTAATATATATATATATATATATATATATTATGAGAATATGAAACTTAAAAGGAGAAATGAGGATGTTGAAGTATGTAACTTCAATGATTTATTATAAAATCATGGACCCAATCTAGATGCTTGGACAAATAAATAACTCCAGAACAATTAAAATCTTAAAATCTCATTTTTAGTAATGTCAAGTTGTATAGTAAGTCTTCAAATATCGTCCATTGATCGACATCATAGGTCTTTTGCCTCGAAAATCTACTAACTGGTAGTATCTTCCCAAATAAATCTTTTTTATGACGAATGGTCCCTTCCAAGTTGGCTCAAATTTTCCATCTATCTTGCAACATTCAAGAATAGGTCTTTTAAGAACAAGAACGAGGTCGCCCACTTTGAATGTCCTCGGACGAACCAATTTTTCATAACCTTGTACCATTCTTTCTTGGTAAAGTTCCAAATATTATTGTGCTTCTAATTGTTTTCCCTTGAGACATTCTAATTCTTTAAGTATAAGTATTGCACTTTCTTCCAGTGTAATTTGGTTGGCGATGACGATTCTGAGAGATGGTATTTGAACCTCTAGCGACAGTATGACCTCGGACCCGTACACAAGTACATAGGTTATACATTGAGTGGGAGTTCTCAATTTCATCTGGTAGGCCAAAAAAGCTTCTAACAGTTTGTTATGCTAATCTATTTTATTTTCTTCCAATGTCTTACTGAAGGCTTCGGCCAACCAGTTTGCTCTGGGATAGTAAATTGTAGAGTACCTCCAGTCTATCCCATGTATTTTGACAAAATTATTGATCTTTGTGCTTCTGAAGGCTATCCCATTATCAAAAATCACTCTCCATGGTACATCAAAATGGTAAACGATTTGAATATTGAAAAATTGAAGGACGTGCTAGGTTGTAACCTCTCGTAACTGCACTGCCTCTGCCCACTTGGAGAAGTAATCTATAGCGGTAAGAATGAATCTTTGTCCCTTAGAGTATGGAAAATCTCAACATATCATTATCTGGCGTGATGAAAATTAAACCAATTCCTGCTTTGCCTGATATAACTGTTCCTGATCCTTTCTCTTTTCTGGCTGACGATTCTACATCAAAGTAAATTTCCCAATGTCTTCCTCGAGATGGTTCTATTTATAGTATTTGTTCTTCTACCAATTCATCGTTGAGTGGGGACCCAGTTGGAAGTGGGTGCGCTGTGAGAAAATTTGCAAGAATTTGTCCCTTGATAGAGCAACAAGGAACAAGAGTTATATCAAATTGCAATAAAATCATTGGCCATCTTGCTAAACATCCAGAAAGTGTTGTTCTGGTCATCAAATATTACAATGGATTAACATTCAAAATTAAGGTAATTTTATGAGAAAGCATGTAATGCCTAAGCTTTTGGGTTGCAAAAATCAAAGCTAGACAATGCTTTCCATTGGGTGGGTACTTTATTTCCGTCATTGTTAGACATTGACTCAAGTAGTAGAGCATATTTTCCTTACCCTCGTCATTGACTTGAGCTAACAGAGCTCCAAGAGAGTCTTCTAAGGTCGTAGTATAAGGTATCAACACTTTTCCCGAGATAGGGGCTACCAAACCAGGAGGTGTCATTTTGTTTTTTCTTTTGGCATTTCTCTTCCTAAGTGAATTTGGCGTCCTTTTTAATTAATGTTGAAAAGGGCGGACACCTACTTGAGAGATTAGAAATAAAGTGTCTTAGATATGTCAACTTTCCTTGGAAGGAACATTGTTATTTCAATGTTTTGGGAGGTGGCATTTCCAAGATAGCTTTAATCATATCCGAGTTAATCTCGATTCCCCGATGATGGACAACAAATCCTAGAAATTTCCTGGAGGTATCACCGATAGCACATTTTAAGGGATTCATCTTGAAAGTATGTTGTCGTAATCGTTCAAAGATGATCCTCAAATCATACAAATGGTCTATTTTCTATTTGCTCTTGATGACCAAATCATCAACGTAGCACTCCACTTGGTTGTGAATTAGGTCGTCAAAGATATTCATCATAGCTCGTTGGTATGTTGCTCTGTCTTTCTTTTATCCGAACGACATTATTGTGTAGCAGAAAATCTAAATAATCGGTCTGAAAGCTATAAGTGTTGCATCTTCTGGAGCCATCATGAATTGGTTATAACCTGATGAGCCATCCATGAAAGAGAAAATCTCATGTGTTGAAGCGATGTCCACCATCATTTCTAGTATTGACAACAGAAATTCACCTTTTAGACAGCCTTTGTTCTAATCCCTGAAGTCCACACATACACGGATCTGTCTATTTTTCTTCTTAACTGATACAATGCTGGCTAACCACATGAGGGGTATTGCTCTTCTCATACAAAGTTAGAGTTTAACAATTTCTTTACCTCAGCAATGACTTATTGTTCTATCTCGAGGCACATTCTTCTATGAGCTTTTTTTACTAAGGTCATATCTTTGTCCACCCTGAGCTTATGAATTGCAACTTCTGGGGATAGCCCTGAGATTTCATGAAAACTCCGTTTGAAGCAATCTTTAAATTCTAAAAATAATTTTTTCAATTCTGTCAATTCTTCCTCATTGAGTAGAGAACTTATGAAGGTGGGTTAGGGCTGCTCCTCAGTCCCAAGGTTGACCTCTTTCAACTGATCAATAGTTAACTTAATCTCTTCTTCAAATTCCGGTGGAGCATCACCTATTAACTAATCTTGACAGTCATTCTTTACATCAAGGAAATCATTTTCCAATTCTCTAGTAACAACCATGCAAAATTTTAAGTCATCTTCTGGTCCTACAGTACCAAATCCGATACCTTCTTTCGAGTTAAGAATTCAACTTTTAACATTCTACAATTTTTTAAAAATCTATAACTTATTCATTGGTGTTTGTTTTGGCATATATCCCTGTTGAATTAACTTTTGTACACAAGGAGAAAAGTAACCAAAACGTAATTTCATTAATTCATTAGAATTCTCATCCAAATTTACATGATTTTCAAGATTAGCAGAAGTAGAAGCAAGGTAAAAATTGATTGGCTTTGAACAAATGCTACAGACTTCCTTGACCTCTAAACCCTTAACCTTTTGAGGGTGGATTATAGTAAGGGTCATGGCGTTCACATAGGGGTTGATCCGATCATACATCGACGCTTATTCATTTTTCTCCACATCTTCCAAGGGAATTTCATAATGTTGTTTCTTCTATTATATCTTCATCATTTCCTCCTCTGAGCTTTCTTCATCATTAATATTGATGGTCGGTTTAGTCCATCTAGTAATTGTATTGGCTTTTCCTTGTCCACGTCTCTGACCTCGACATTGGTCGTGCGAACTAAAAGAACTCGCACAAACTCGTTGTCGAAGAGTGGTGGAAGATTGTTGAAACAAGGCTAAATGGCTTTGTCCTTGTGATCCTTATGAATCTTCACTTTTATTTGACCACCTCACGAGAGAAGATAGTTTTTTTTGGAGGCACGTAGTAGGCAGCGTCTTCATGAATGCCAACTTCATGAACTAAAAATTAGTTATAAATCTCCCTTCATGCAATGTTCTTGTCCTTCTTTGTAATATTTGATGCACTGATATAGGAAAGATGGAACCATGTTATTCTCATGAATCCACAGTTGACCAAGTAGAACATTGAAAGAGGTCTAGGCATTAATGATATGGAATTTAGCAGTTGTCACTAGTTCTCCAACTTTCATAAGCAGTGTAATCAATCTAAGGGCTCTTTCTCCCTTCTTAAGGGCTCTTTCTCCAGGGCTCTTTCTCCCTTCTGGTTAAATCCTCTCAACATCATTTTATTGACTGTAAGCTCTTTAGCTTCAATATCCAAATATGTCAATTTCTATAGACTAATAAAGTAGAGTGATGCTCCAGGATCTACCAAAACTCTGAACAATACAAATCTGTCGCTATTAACATAGATGTAGAGCAGTCGGTTGTGGTTAGTAGTACCGAGCAACAAGTCTTCATCTGTGAAGGTTATCCCAGGTTGTTCCTTTAACAAAGAAACTTCATCCGAGAAAGTGTTGGCAAACTGAGCTAAGAAAATCTCTGGGTCTAGCAAGGCTATAATCAGAGACTCTCTCATCTTCTTTGACAAGATTAGAGCGTCAAAAATGAATAATTTTGTCGGCAACCTCCTAAAATGAGCTAGCACATTGTAATCCACGTTATATAATCTTCCAATCTTTACTTGGCCATGTGGTTCTTCCACTAGCAGAGGTTCAGGTAGCTCTTGTTGAGTTACTATTTATTTTCCCTTATCCTCTAGAGCTGACATCGGGAGTAACACTTTCCCACTCCATAGATTTATTTTTGTGATTTCTTCTTCCTGAGATATTGTAGGTAATATTTCTAGTGTCTCTTCATCATTTAATAGATCCAAGTTGATTATAGATGTTGTGCTATGATGCAAGAGGACTGGCTCCTCACTCTCAGTGCTATCGTAACCGGTGTTGTCGAAGTCTTCATCATTCTCATTAACAGGTTCATCAAACTTAAGTACAATCTGAGGATCGATTTGGGAATCAAGATTGAAGTTAGACTAAATAAATTCAGTTACGTTATCACTAGAAATAATTAAAAATTTGCCAAAATCATATTCATTATATTTATAATACACCGGTGAGGCAAAAAGATAATCATACATGGTCAGGGGTTCGAGGATGGCATTCAACTAACACTTCTTCAGGAATTTGAGCATTAGCAGTCTTCCAGACCTTTGGGCTGTGGTTTCTCCTTTGCAACCGAGTTATTGGGGAAGACTTAGAACTTGATCCAATCTTAAATACTGATGGTAGAACGACAAATCATTCGGTTGTATCTTCAACGATCATGACGGCTTTTCCCTTAGCGGAAATGGGAAAAATAGGCTTAGTAGGTGCAGTTGTGGCAGTAGTCTTTATCTTCTTGTAAGAAGGGAAATCCTGAGAACAGTTCATGCTAACCTCAGCTGACGGTTCCTGAACTTCTGGAGTGGTAACTTTCATTATGATAAAGGGGGCCTTTCCGAGCACGATTTCAAGTTGATCGAATCTGGCTCTAAACTTGATGGTGCAGGTGAAATTGCGTGCATCGTGGCTCATCAGCAGGTTGCGCGAGAAAGTGAGCATATGGAACGCCATTGTAGTAGCTTCAAAAAGAAATCCCTGGGGTTAGTTATTTGGTAAATACCTGGTAATTATAGTGCTAGCAATAAAAATTAATAAAGGTCGATCTGTAGACTGGGCAAGTCTTTATTTTAATTTCTGCTTGTAAAAATATTTTGGAATTTCGTAAAAGTAACATTGAAAATAAGAGAATTATAGTAACTATATAAAGATGGTTCAATGAGGAAGCACAACATGATACTTGCAAAATAACAAACTAAACTCGAAAGGGAACAAAAATAAAAGTAAAGTTTAGGACCCAGTGCGGAACCAACTTCACAAAGCATATTGCCCGGGTGGAACTAGTTCACCTACACACTTATTTAGGTTCCGCCCCCACACAAAGATTAAAAGTTCTAATGAACTCCTAAACCTCTCTATTCAAAGGTGGTTGAACAGACAATCCTGAAGTTCGAAAGAGTTGACCATACTTACCCAAAAAAGAAATGGGGAGCATGTCAACAGAAGAAAGGTAATTTGGTTAATCTGTTCCTAATGGGACATGGACACATTACTGATATATGAAGACAATATTCCCTAATTTAAATGGAGAGAGAAACTATTTCCCAACGGAGTCGCCATAAGCTGGTTGACACAATTTTTAGGGGGGTTGTCCGGTGAAAGTTGTCAGTCGAATGAATCGGTATTCCGTCGCCCGATTAGGAGGGACATTTAGTATATATATAGTGCCCTACACCCCAAGCTATGTATCTATCTCGAATGATAAATAAATGACTTGATAGTGATGTTCAATCAAATAAACAAAGAAATATATGACATCTGTTTGGTCTGCAAAATTATTTTTTTTCTAAATTATTTTATTATATGCTAACAAATTCCCCTATTTAATATGAAAAATTAAATAGGATTTATACTAAGCTGGGTTCTTGAAAGTTTCCTATAAAGGCGAGCCCTTATAGTTAATTACATATTAGATAATTGAAGTTACCTAAGAAAACTCTCAATAAAAATCAGGGGATATTGTCCTCAAGGAGTTTAAAGAATAGGACTTTTTAAAATTTTAGACAAAGGGGTGTGAAAGGGGAATAACTCAAATTTGGTACATTTATCTTTGGAATCCAAACAAAGAAGGATTGGAGGATGTCATGGATCCTGATAAGAACCTCGGTGACTTCCCAAGCTATCATACTATTTTGCTTCAATTTAGAGAAGAAATTAACTAAATATTTTATCTTGTAGTTATAATAATTAGGGCTTACATTTGTGTGAGATGATTACACAAATAGTCTGGAAGATGTAAGGATTTAGGTCGTGACGAATGACAACCTAAGAATCCTAAAATAGGTTATGGCTTATTTTGTATAATAGAGCAATAAAAAAACCTATAGAAAAGTTGAGGACTTATTTCGCACTAGGTTGACAACCTCAAAGTCCTATAGCTTGTTATTTAATTCTACATAATGGTTTACTTGGTGTAGACATGTTTTGCTGTTGAAGATGGTTGTGCTGCTCACAATGCTAGCACTAAGCTCGTCGTCGTTGCGAGTTTAATTTTTCTAATGTGTTGATTCATGATGTCAAATCAAGTGTTTCCTATGGTTATGTTTATTTAAATACTATGGGGAATGTTAAAGTTTATTAGAGCGACATCGGTTAGGATCTTAGGGTTTCCTCATTTCGACACAACTATTTTTCTTCCCATTCACTTAGTCCAAATGAATTTACTAAACTCAACTTAATGAATTACACACTTTCATTTAGACCGTGGAAAATTCTTGTTAGCAATCGTAGGTTACCTCGTCCGAAAGATTCCCGATCATCTGACAAAGACATTTTAATTTATTTGCTTTTTTTGTTTTGTTTTATTCGTGATTAAATTTGAGTTAACTTATATTTTTACTATTGTGGCGATGAATTTTATCTTGTTTAATTTCTTAGTTTTGTTTTACCTAACAAGTAGGCTGACCTTAAGCATTCAAGCAAGAATCAAGAGTTATGAAAAGGTAAATGCAATAACTTAAAAGCGTATCTATCGATTCTTCCATCTTCTCCACCCGAAAGGTTAGCTTTGGCAATATGTATATATTTTTTCAAGGAATTCAAATTGCAGGAGTAGATGAAGGTATAACTACCAAACCCAAAATTATTATTTTATTGAGTTTCGAAAGATCTTAGAGGATGATTTTAGTACAAAATATAGTAAGTTTAATTTGCCCTGCAAAATATTCAAAAGATTTTAAAGTGCTCGGAGCATGACCCTGAGTCATATTGAAGATTTCTTTAAATATTTCAAGTTCATTTTGAACTTTTCATATCATTTTACTAATCATCGAAGGTTAAGCTAAGGTTATCCCATTGCTCAAGGAAAGTTTATGTTCTATTTATCCCGAGGCTAGGGCACTCAATTAATCAATTAATATTTTATTTAAGAGTTATATGGGTGGGTGCCCATAAGTCAAATCTGAGTCATTAAATGTTTTGCAATGCACAATTAAAATTGGGCTTGTAGTGTAAAAAGGTGTTAATCGTCAATCAAGTTACCTTCTAAATCCAATCAAATGAGTTTAAATGTCAAGCCTACGTCACTGCGAAGCCCTAAAAAATCATTTTAAGTGAAATGGTAAGTAGCAAAATTTTTATTTAAATGACTTGCATTCTTATTGAAAGATCACTTTTTCTTTAGTTATGGGTCTAAAATTAATGAAATATTATCTTCCTAACTCGACCCCATCACTTGAGAATCGTTAAATTTTGATTGACTTCCAAATCCGAATAATTAAGGAAATTATAATTTTTTTCTTATTATAGAAAGGGTGGAAAGTAAGTTCCTACCTTTAATCGCATTTTATTTCAATCATCGAAACATGTTCATTAGGATCAAAATCACGCATTTTTCCTTTAATAATCCTAAATTTTGATTAAATCACTAAAATCTAAAGTTACCCCTTTGCCTTTGGAGTTCTTCACCTCATAACTCATTAATCAAAATTCAAATGACTTTGAAAATTTTTATAGTGTCCCATCCATGGATAAATTAAAACATTAGAGAAGAAAATGTGGATTTTCAAAATTTAAATTAATTTAAACAATTCTTTAAATTTAGAAAGTAGTATTTCCAAAATTGATTTACTTAACTATCCAAAATAAAGTTTTTATTCATGAGAAAATTATTAGAGGTCCCCTTAGGTCAGGGAAACACTTAAACAAAATTCCATGATTTTTTTGAATTAAATCACTATCATTATTATTTGATTATGAATCAATTTTAATGATTCAATTAAATGTAAAATGATGTTTTATTTGCCAAAATTATCTTTATATTTTCATTAAACCACTCTCAGTTCAGAGAACTAAGAGAAAAAAATTTTGGAGTTTTATGATTTTTTAATTTATTTATTATAATTATTTTCAGGGGAAAATAAGAAAAATCCATTTTTAAGCTCATAAAAATTTATTTTCGAATTATTTTGGAAAAAAATCTTAATGAGTTCTAAGTGATCAGCAAATAATTTGGCACATTATGAAGTATTTTGGTATTTTTTGTATTATTAATTATTTTTAATTTTTTTAAACTCAAAATAAAACTCAAAAATAAAGTATTCTTTTAAAAACAAATTTTTTTTTCCTAAGTGTCCCTAATCACAAGAAACTCAGAAAAACACTTTTCATAATTTTCCCAAGTATTTTTGATTTAATATAATTTTATATGTACTAAAATACAAGTTTTCTTAGAAAATCAACTTTAGTGCTCAAACTGAGCCAAAATTTTTTTAAATTTTACAGTAGGTAAACATGATTTTTATACAGTGTTGAAATGATTTTGTCAAATTTTTATTAATATTTAATTTACGTAAATTAAAGTAAGATATATAAATTTATTTAAATATAGAAATGCACAGAATAATTCAAATCATCTTGACACTTTTCTTAAGCTTCTCTGACCATAGGAAATCTACTAAAATTATTCCCATAATTTTCCATGCGATATTTTATTTTATATAATTTTAATAATTTAAAATAACCAACCTAACTTTAAAATTATGATTAGTAGCATAGAGATGTCCTCTGACATTGGGAAAATCAGAGAACATTACCTTTGTCAAAAGAAATGAACACTTAAATTTTCAAGCCATAGTGAGAAAAATTTGATCATAATGATTTAAAATACTCCAGAGAGTTTTTAATCCATTAAAAATCAAATAATCAACAAATAATTTTTATTTCTAGTCCACATTATTCTCCTCTATTCAGTGAGCAAGAGGGTATTTTTTATTTTATTTTTATGAATTTTTAAAGAAAGATATGAATTTTTTAAATTGAGGCATTTAAATAAATCCAAAAAATCCATAATTTTTTACTTAAACATGCGGCGCCACCTCAACCTCATCTGCGTCAAACTTAACACACGGCGCTCTGCTGATACGCCTAAAATATATAGTGTTTTCAACAAATTTTTATAATTATTTTTGAGATATTGCGCTTGAATGGAAGGTATTTTCAGGTTTTTCTTTTATGTGCAGGTAAAAAGGTGAAAAATGCTTAAATGAGTTAAAAATGATCAAATTTGGAGCAAATAGGTTAAAAATGTGCAAAAGTTTTCTGGCGCCTCAGCGCTAGATCCTGCGCTTAAGCGCTAGTTAAACAGAGAAGGCCATGCCTAAGCGCTAGAGACCCCGTCCTTAATCGCTAGTGGCAGTTATTGGATGAGTAAATTCGGTTTTTACAAATTATGAAGAGGTTTTTGAGGCACCTATTGGCTTAATAGGTGGTTACAATCACCATGGACGAAAATTATTGCGAAAGGATGCATCTCTTGGAGAAATAAATTGAATCAAGACACATTTTCAATAGATACCAATACACTATTTGGAGAATTATAAACAAAGGAAGATTGAGACTTTGAAAGGGCTCCTGAAAGTACTGGTAAAGTTTTAAAAGTTCTAAAATTAGAGAGTTAGTTGAAGAGATTTTCAGGCACCACATATTTATCCTTTTTTTATTTCAGTTTTATATTAATAAGAGTGTTGTAAAAGAGAAGAGACTCAAAGGAACTTCAAGAGTTTGGTGGAGGACTTGAGATAAGTTATTATCTTTTGTTTTAGACTACTTTCGGTTTTAATTGAGACTTATTATTAGTTTGACAATGATTTCTACTTTTATACTAAAGTGGGTTTTGTTTTCTTAATGGATTCTGAGTAGTTTTCTTTATCTTTCATCTTAAAATGATAAGTAATTAAGTGTTGGATGGAAGTTATGGAGAGTATTGATCCTTTATGTTGGAAAAAGTTGTGATGATTTAAATCCATGTACTTCATTTACTTATTGATTTGGCCAATCCAGATGTCAAAATTCTTTGTGAGAACATGTAAGAATTGGGCTGGTATTGTCTCAGTCAACAATTGGAAAGAATCACATGAGGTTGTATGAATGAGAATGTAGTTCATATGATTGAGTGCAAATAAATAAGGGTTCGTATGATTGAGTGCAAACAAATAGGGAAATATTCATTGAAGGGTGTAGAGTTAGAGGACTTTAAATTGACATGTCAACGCCCCCAACTCGGTTTATTATTTTAGGTTCTGATACAAGATGTTAGCCCCTAGGTGGAGGGAATCGAGGGAACTCGAGTGTGAGAGATAGACTCTTCCCTACATAGCCGGTCTTCAGAACTATTGAAACTTTAAATAAGCCAATGTTCTTTATAACATCTCTAGTAAGGGTAAAGAATATTATTGCTCCCATTTGGTACAACAAAATATGCATATTTCCACAACAGTATTCCTATACTTATTACAGATTCATCATAAGGAGAACGATATTTTTCATATTTAGTCCTTTTCTTCTACAAAAACTCAAGTTATCTTTTTAAGTTTGTTTTATTTTTGTCAAAATATTAAAAATACCAAAAATATTTAAACTTTATACCAAAAATATTTAAATACCAAAAATATTTAAACTTTCTTTACTGCAAAAATGTCTTTTTAAAAATACAAAGTTTTCCAAAAAAGTGCATATTGTATATCTTCCCTGAAGGTTTGATATTCGAGTCTTAATCAAAAAGTCCTATATTACTTGATAACGATACGTATACTTGCGTAGTATCCCTAATATATAAACTAAAATTTAAATTCCTAATTTTCTTCAGGATCAAGTTTTTGGTTTTGTTACGAAATAAGGATATATAAGTAAGAAAAATAATCAGAATTATTGTTTTACTGTTGCATATAAGCAATTATCAAGGATCAGGTTTTTGGCGCCGTTGTCGGGGAAGTGAAGTTAAAATTGTAAAAATTCTATTGATTTAAAAGCAAATTTCTATTTTTAGAAAGTCTTATTTGAACTTTAAATTATTGTATGTTATTTTGTGTGTGTTTAGTTTTATTTTATTTTATGTTAGTGTATGCGTAGTTCAGGTTCTGAAGGACTAGTGCCCTACGATTCTGAATTAGAGAGAACTATTAAGAAAATTAGAAAAATCAAAAAAATTAAAAATCTTGAAAAATCTAAAAAAAATTACAGAATTGACAAACCAAAAAGATTAAAATGCTGAAATTCATCAAGAGGTTAGACCTTAACCAGATTATGCCAACTCTACGGTAGATGCACTTCATTGTAGTATTCAAAAACCTACTGTAGTGCAGTAGTGGCTAATTCATTGGAGCTTAAACCTGTTATTATCCAAATGATATCAAATAATCAGTTTGGGGGATCACCAACTGAAGATCAAAATTTACATATTGCCAATTTTTTAGAATTTTGCGCTACATTTAAATACGATGGTGTATCATATGATGTCACAAGACTTAGGTTATTTCTTTTCTCACTGAGGGATAAAGCTAAGATGTAGTTGAATTTGTTAGCACCTTGATTTATCAGAACCTAGGGTGATTTAGCACAAAAATTCCTTGTTAAATGTTTTCCACCATCAATAATTACGAAGCTTAGAAATGATATTACATCTTTTAATCAGTTTGAAGGGGAATCTATTTATGAAGCATGGCAAAGATTTAAAGAACTCTTAAGAAAGTGTCCACACCATGTTATACTAGATTGGTTAATAATTCAAACTTTTTATAATTGATTAGTTGGATCTCTTAGATCAACTAGCGATGTCGTTGTTGGTGGTTCATTGATGTCAAAACTATTTCATGAACCTTATACTTTAATCCTTATACTTTAATCAAAGAAATGACTACCAATAATTTTCAGTGCCCTTCTGACAGGGTGAATCCTAAGAAAGTAGTCAATATTCATGAATCTGATGCATTTATTATGTTATCAATTCAAGTTGCTACAATTTCAAGGAAGTTAGACCAATTTGGAATAATTTTTTCTCAACCAATTTCCATGATTAAAGAGAATTCAATAGATCAAATAGTAGATTCTCAAGCATCATTAGAAACTTTAAATGCCATAAATAAGAAGCAGAATAACCCATATTCAAATTATTATAACTCAGGATGGAAAAACCATCCCAACCTTAACTGGAATAACAATTCGGGTGGTAATAATTATGAATGGAGGAACAACCAAGTAAACCCATTGAGAAACTGGAACAATCAAGGGAATAATAATTATAGATCTACTTATCCTCCAGATTTCAACAATAATACACAATTTAAAGAGAAGAAGTTGTCCAAAGAAGAAGTGATGTTACAAATGGGAAATCAATTACAAAGTCAAGGAGCTACAATTAGAAATATTGAGAATCAACTTGGGCAAATAACAAATTCATTAAGTAAAAGATCCCAAGAAACACTTCCTAGTAAAACTGAATCAAATCTAAAAGATCAGAATAAAGAGAAAGTAAAAGCCGTTCAACTTAGAAGCGAAAGAGAGTTGGAATAGAAAGAGAAGAAATTGAAGAATCAAAAGAGGACGCTCCGAAAGACTCTGAAAGACCTATTTCTTCAAAAAAATTGATTTGGCAAAAACACCACCTCCATTTCCTCAGAGGCTTCATCAGCAAAATTTGGATAAGCAATTCTTAAAATTTTTGAAGATATTTAAGAAGCTTAATATTAATATTCCATTTGCTGAAGTCTTAGAATAAATGCGAAGCTATGTAAAGTTTATGAAGGATATTCTCAATAGAAAAAGGAAGTTTGAAGATAATGAGTCTGTTACACTTAGTGAGGAGTGCAGTGTTATAATTCAGAAAAAGCTTCCTGAAAAGCTTAAAGATCCTGGTAGCTTTACAATTCCATGTGCAATAAGAGACAGATTTTATGGGAAAGTTTTATATGATTTAGGTCCAAGAATTAACCTTATGTCATTATCAATATTCAAAAGATTAGGATTAGGAGAAATAACCCCTACTACTGTAACTATGCAGTTAGCAGATCGTTCGATAACATAACCTAAAGAAGTTATAGAGGATGTCCTAGTGAAAGTGGATCAATTTATCTTTCCTGTTAATTTCATTATGCTGGATATAGAGGAAGATAAAGAGATACCTAGCATTTTTGGGAAAGATTTCCTAGCCACAGGAAGAGCAATGATAGATGTGCAGAAAGGGGAATTAACAATGCGCGTCAATGATCAAACTGTTACTTTCAATATTTCAAGATCAATGAAATATCCTGCAAGAGGTAAAGAAGTTGAATATTATAGGATGGATGTTATAAAATATCTAAGTGAATGTCATTTCAAAATAACTTATGTAGAAAAATTTGAAGAAAAAAATGTGGAACACGAGCAAGAAGAGGAGTTAGATCGATGTGAAGAATTTTCTAAGGAAGATTCAAACTATGTTCGAGAAAGTTTTGAAATTTTGGACAAGATAGACAAAGATAAATCATTTTGCCAATGAATTGAAAAACCTCCAGAACTTGAGTTGAAGTTACTTCGTGAACATTTAAAATATGCCTTTTTAGGATATTACTCTACTTTACCAGTTATAATTTCCTCAAAATTAACGATGGAAGAAGAAAGAATTGATGAAAATTTTGAAAAATTTTGGATGGACAATTGCTGATATTAAAGGAATCAATCCTACAATTTGTATGCATAGAATTCATATGGAAGAGAACTGCAAATCTAGGGTTGATACTCAAAGGAGACTGAATCATGTTATGAAAGTTGTTAAGAAAGAAATTTTAAAGTGGTTAGATGTTGGAATTATCTACCCTATTTCAGATAGTGCATGGGTTAGTCCAATTCACTGCGTTCATAAGAAAGGAGGACTACATGTAACTTTGAATGAACATAATGAATTAATACCTACTAGACAAGTTACACGGTGGTGAATATGCATTGATTAAAGAAAATTAAATCTTGCCACTAGGAAAGATCACTAAATCTTGCCACTAGGAAAGATCATTTTCCATTACCCTTTCTAGATCAAATGCTAGATATACTAGCTAGGCATAAATACTTTTATTTTTTCGATGGATATATTGGTTATGATGAAATATAAATATCTCCTGATAATTAAGAGAAAACAACTTTTACCAGTCCATACGATACTTTTGTTTTTAGAAGCATGCCTTATGGTTTATGTAATGCCCCTGCTACATTTCAAAGATGTATGATGGCAATTTTTTATAATTTAAATGAAAAAGGGATTGAAGTATTCATCGATGATTTGTCAGTGTTTGGAACTTCATTCGACTCATGTTTAGAAAATTTATCTAAAGTTTTTAGGAGCTGTGAAGAAACAAATTTACTCCTTAATTTGAAAAAATGCCAATTTATGGTAACAGAAGGAATTATATTAGGTCATCAAATATCAGAAAATGGTATGGAAGTAGATCCTGCTAAAATTCAAGTGATCGCTAATATAACTTATCCAATAAATGTAAGGGAAATTAGGAGTTTTCTAGGACATGCTAGATTCTACAAGTGATATATTAAATACTTTTCAAAGATCCCTAAGCCTTTAGCCATTTATTGGAGAAAGATGCAATTTTCAATTTTGATGAGGAATGCCTAAAAGCTTTTAATTTATTAAAAGAAAAATTAATCATTGCACCAACTATAGTTTCACCAAATTGGGGAAAACCTTTTGAATTGATGTGTGATGCTAGTGATTATGCTATAGGAGCTGTTTTAGGACAAAGATATGATAAGATACAAATTAATTTACTATACTAGTAAAACTCTTAATGAAAATCAAATCAATTATAAAATAACAGAAAAATAATTATTAGCAATAGTATATGTCTTTGATAAATTTTGATCTTATTTAATTGGAACTCATTGTATAGTGCATACAGATCATTATGCTATTAAGTACTTATTGAAAAAGAAGGATGCTAAACCTAAACTTATAAGATGACTTCTACTTTTGTAAGAAGATTTTGAAATAGTAGATCGAAAGGGGACTGAAAATCAAGTTGTTGATCATTTGTCCAGACTTGAGTTAGAAAACCCACTCTGTTTTGAAAAAGAAATTAATGAACGTTTTCCAGATGAAAAATTATTCACTATTAACGAGTTGCGTGTTTCGTGGTATAGCGACATTATGAACTTTATTGTTAGCGATATTATACCCTATGGAATGACATACCAACAAAAGAGGAAATTTATTCATGAAGCTAAGACTTATTTTTGGGTTGACCCATTTTTATATAAACAAGGAAATGATCTAATTATTCAAAGATGAGTACCATTAGAAAAAACTTATGAAATTATCCAAAAATATCATAATTCTGATTTTGGGGGACATTTTGGTGTTGATAAAACAACATAAAAAAATTTTATAATCTGGATTTTATTGGCCTACAAATTTTAGAGATGTTAATGCTTATATCAAAACTTGTTATAGATGTCAATGAGTAGGCAATATTTCTAGAAGAAATGAGATGCCCCTCAATTATATGCTAGAAATTGAAATATTTGATGTTTGGGGATTAGATTTCACGGGACAATTTATACCATCTTTCAAAAATTTAAATATTATAACAGTGGACTATGTATCTAAATGGATAGAAATTGTTGCTTTACCATGATGTGATGCTCAAAGTGTGACAAAATTTTTTAAAATGAAAATATTTTATAGATGTGGGATGCCGAGAGTTATCGTTACTGATGGGGAAAGTCATTTCAGAAATTCCATAATGGAGAAGTTATTAAAGAAATATCATATAAATCATAGGATTGCTACTGTTTATGATCCTCAAAAAAGTGGTTCGGCTGAATATCCAATCGAAAAATTAAAGGAATTATAGAAAAATTTGTGAATCCAACAAAAATGGATTGGTCAGCCAAACTTGATTATGCTTTGTGGGCTTATAGGACTGCATACAAAACTCCTATAGGAATGTCCCCATATAGGATAATATTTGGGAAAGCTTGTCACTTACTAAGTGAACTTGAGCATAAAGCATATTGGGTGATTAAAAAATTCAATTATAATTTGAAAGATGTTGGTGAGAAAATATTATTGCAATTAAATAAGCTTGAAGAGATAAGGAATGAATCTTATGAGAGTGTCAAGATTTATAAGGAAAAGATGAAGATGTGGCATCATCGAAGGATTCTTATTAAAAATTTTCAGCCAGGGCAACAGGTTCTGCTAAATAATACAAATTTAAGATTTTTTTCAGGCAAATTTAAGTCAAGGTGGATGGACCCATTTGTTGTAATAAATGTTTATCCTTATGGAGCTGTGGATATTAAAGATCCTAAGTTTGAGAAAATATATAAAGTTAATGGACATATAATGAAACCATATTTTATAAGGAATCAACATAAACTTAATGATGAAATGATGTTGGGTCAACTAGAATGAGCACTAGTTATGTCGTGCTGACGACGTAAAATCAAGCGCTTTGTGGAAGGCAGCCCATAGTTATCAGAGTGTTTTTATTTTGACTATTATTTTGTGTGTGATTAAAAAAATTGGGGAAGTATTTTT
Organism: Phalaenopsis equestris; assembly: GCF_001263595.1. NCBI lineage: Eukaryota > Viridiplantae > Streptophyta > Magnoliopsida > Asparagales > Orchidaceae > Phalaenopsis > Phalaenopsis equestris. The sequence goes on from NW_018165632.1 coordinate 45,124, forward strand.
GAAACTATTATGTGTTATTAAAGATTTTAAAACTTTCTTTAGTGACCAAGACATGTTAGAATGACAATTTGGATGTTATGTTGACTAATGCAAAAATGTGCATAGGCGCTTAAGCGACTGATCCGGCGCTTAAGTGTGGAAGTCTAAACACATGTGCAAAATTAATATTCTATAAGGTTTAACCACCAATTTGTTTGTAAAAACATGCCATGTTTGTAAAAACATGCCAAGCCAATTTGTTTGTAAAAACATGCCAAGGTAGTTTCTAAACGTGTCTTGGAGTTATTGTAACGATTTTGGCCTATAAATAGAAGGGTTTTGTGAAGAAATTTCACCCAGATCATTTCTATCCCTAAATGTCTAAAAGAAAGTGAGATTTAGAGAAAATATTTTCATGGGAGATGGATTTAAGGAAGAAGGAAGAAATCATGAGGAAGACATTCATTATTCGAAGTGCACAAGAGATGTATAATAGTTTCTTAGTCGTTAGTATTGAAGGCATATCAGAGAAGATCAAAAAAATTGAGAAAAAATTGAGAATACTATAATACTATGGCTTTATTAGAGACCAATGTACTTGAGTTGCATGCACATCTAGAGCATATTGGATGGCAATTGAAGATGTAGTTTAGCCAAATAAGTTATATAGAGGAAACAAATAAGGTGATGTTCATAAAGTAGAAGTGGATTGAAGAAGATAGTTTCAAAGCTCGTCACCACTGTCCGTTTGATCAACTCTATATTCCTGGAGAGACTAATGAAAGACAGAAATTTGTTCCTTTGAATGAAGAATGAAATTAAGTTTAGTGTTAGAATTTGTGTCTTAGACTTAGAAG
>NW_018165632.1:46006-47999 GCF_001263595.1 Phalaenopsis equestris
GTGTTTAAGTCTTGTTTTTAGTATTTATGATTTAATTGTGAAATGATATTGTGAAATGATTGTTATGTAATTGAATTTAGGAAAATTTTCACATCCAAGACTATTTGGAGTGAGAATTAAGTGTTTAAAGGTATTTGTACTTATTTTAATATAAGTTTGTTTGTGTGAAAATTTGCTTTATTTTTAGCCTCAAATTTAAATAGTTATTATGGAGAATTTAGAGAGAGAGAGGAGTTATAGGAAGTTGAAAATAGTCATGTAAGTGCTATGAGACCATTAAATGGTGGTTTACTTAGGTAAATTGTTCATTTTACTTTAATTTAAAAATTTTGAAGATCATCCACTAGCGCCTAAGCGCCACATGTCGCGCTTAAGCGTAAGCCAACGCGAGAGGCAGACGCTTAAGTGCCATTTACCCTCGCTTAAGCACCGGTTCACACAATCCAGTATGTAAATGGTTAAAAGTGAAATTTCATCCTGAAATCACCATTTTTAACGCCACGGTCACCTTTAACCTCTCGAGTTCACAATTTTTGAGGGCTTGGGCACATCTAAAGTGAAGATTTCTTTGTGGAATCAAGTGAAATTTGCTAGATCCAAGTTCCTTGAGGTAAGAGCTTTACTTCTATGCAAAAATTTTGAATTTTCACTATGTATTTTGAGCACATTTAGAGAAATTTGAGCACATGTATTTTGAGCACATTTAGAGAAATTCAAAAATTCATTATTCACGGTAAAAAATGAGAAAAAGATCTATGGAAATTGCCTGGGAAGTGTAGTGTATACTTTGGATATTTAGTTTAGTAATTTAGACTTAATATTTGAAGTTATTTTGGGAATTTATTAAATTTTTAGAATGGTACCAAGAATGAAGAGGAGAAAAGGAAAGATCCCTTTCTATTCGAGAAAATTTGCTAGTTTGAAGGCTCAGGATTAGTACATTGATGCGTTGCAATCACAGAAACTGATTTAGGAGCAGTGTTTTAGGAATCCAGGTGGAGACGTAGAGGATATGATCGTTTGTCGACAGTGGGAATGATTCTACTGTTTCTTTGCTGTGGCGATTATTTATGTTGTTAGGGAGTTCTATGCAAACCTCCCTGAGGTTGAAGATAATAGAGTCATGGTTCGAGGAAAGTGGGTACCTTTTTCACAAGAGGTAATCAACTTTTTTTATCGTCTTCCACATGATACGTTATGTTTTTATGCAAATTATAGTCCGACTGAAGCGGAGTTAGACGATATTATTTCTTACTTGACTGTTGGAAGAGGACTTTGGAAGATCACTAATGAGAGGAGAGTCAACTTCCCAACTTCAAAGTTATGTGCACCTTCAAAGGCCTAGCACTATTTTATTTCTGCTCGTCTGCTACCAACAAATTATCTTAGTGAAGTGACAAAAGAGAGAGCGATGTTAAATTGTTGTCTCCAGGAAGGAAAGCCCATCAACATATGAGCTTAGATTTGTCAGACTATCATCAGTTTTGCCACTGCCATTACTACTACAGGTCTGGGATTTGCTTCCTTTATCTTTTCCTTGTGTGAGCAGGCTGGAGTTCAATATGATAGCTGGGAGGAAGTGTTGTTAGCTCTAAAGCCCATCACTAAGGTGAATGTGAAGACTTATTTTGAGCATTCTATTTTTGGCTGGAGAGGAGGATTTTCTAGGAGCTATGGGATCTATAGAATGGCAACGTCTGCTACTTTTACCTCTGCTGCTTCTACATCTAGACCATCTACCTCACCTGCTTCTACATCTAGATGATGACTAATACTAACTATACCGCTAATAAGGTACAAAATTTAGAGTGTTTTGCAGATCATAATCATAGGTATAATAGAAGAAAAAGTGATTATGAAGAGAAATTTCACTCATCTTTGGAGAGCCTCATTAGGGGTAACCAAGGAGTGAACTGTCTGCGTTATTTCGGGTTGGTTTGTGAGGAGTTGCCCGTAAGAAGCTGTCGGTTGCCGGAATAAAAAAAACGTCGCC
>NW_018165632.1:48188-48512 GCF_001263595.1 Phalaenopsis equestris
TTTGGTCTCCATTTGGTCTGCGAAACCTTTGTATTTGCCGACAAGTTCCCCTATTTAATATAGAGGGTTAAATAGGGTTTATTTTAAGTTGGGTTCTATTATGCTTCCTATAAGGGCAAGCCCCTATAGTTAATTACATCTTAAATGACCAAAGCCACCTAAGAAGACTCTCGATAAAAATCAAGAAAAATTATCTTCAAGGAATTTCAAAGGGTTGGACTCTTCAACAAAATCGGACGTAGAGGTGTGAAAGGGGATTGGTTCAAATTTGGAACATTTTATTGTAGAATCTAAAGGAAGAAGAACTAGGGGATGTCAAGGTTT
>NW_018165632.1:48522-49638 GCF_001263595.1 Phalaenopsis equestris
TTCCCAAGCTATCCTAATGTTTGGCTTCAGTTTTGAGGAGAAATATTTAGGTGTTTCACCTTTCCTGCTCTTCATAAACTGGCTTATATGTTTCATGATCACACATATAACCTGGAAGATGTGAGGATTTAGGTCGTGACAAATGACAACCTTGGAATCCTAAGACGAGTTAGGGCTTATATTGTATAGCAGGGCTATGCAAAGGCCTAAAGATAAGGTGAGGATTTAGTGAGGATTTACGTTGCATAAGCAATCAACCTCGAAGTCCTATGGCTTGTTGTTTTAAGTCTAAGGAAGGAAGATTGGTTTAGCTGGGGAAGACAGGTTTTGCTGTTGAAGATGGCCGTGCTGCCCACCATGCTAGCTCCAAGCTCCTTACCACGACAAGTTTGAGTTATCTAGTGTGTTAAGTTATAATGTCAAATCAAGTGGCCCTACGATTGAAGTTCTTTAAATTTTATGAGGGCATATTAAAGTTGATTAGAGAGACACCGGTTAGGATCCTACGATTCCCTCGTTCGAGCATCACTATTTTCTATTGGATTCACTAAGTCCAAATGAACTTACTAAACCTAACTTAATTAGTTCCATAATTTCATTTAAACCGTGGGGATCCTCGTTAGCAACTGTAGGTTACCTCCTCTGAGTAATTCACGATCATCCGATAGAGACATATTATTTTAGTTAAAGTTGTGGTTTTGGGTGATGTTTATGATTAAATTTTGAATTATTTAATATTTTTAATGTTAGGAAAGGTAAAATTTTTTTGAGTCCTTAGAAGTTTAATTAAGGATGATTCCATTGAGCGAAGAATGTTAAGTTTAATAGGCCTCTGAGGTATCCAACAAGTTAGCAGGGGGAAGCAGGTTCATGCCTCCCTCTCACCAACTCGTGAAAAGTATCGAGTCCATTTAAACTTATTATGTTGCTTAATGGTTCATCCTACAAATACCCTTATTACTCAATGAAGCCTGATGTCTCAATTATCCCTAAGAATAGGGTAATTATCACTTACCATTTAATTTAAGAATTATGTGGGTGAAGACCCTTGAAGGGGAGTTAGTGTAATTTGAACACTTAGCCAAATTTTAAGCCTAAGGGGTCTTAGTGGGGGCT
>NW_018165632.1:49746-53578 GCF_001263595.1 Phalaenopsis equestris
GTGAGTGTCTTAATTAGTTTTGAAAAGGGTTAAGCTTTAAGTGGTCATGATTCATGATTTGGATTTTATTTAAAAATCAAGGTATGGGTATTAAATTGATTAATCATTGACTTCAAAAGTTATACCCCTAAGTCTAGGATCATTTAATTTTAATAAACTTCCAAATTTTAATAATTTAGAAATTTATTAACTTGTCTTTTTAATGAGGAAAATGAAATTGATTTCCACCAATTAACCCCTTATATTTCAAACATCAATTGAATTGATTAAGATTAGAGGTTACCCATTCCCCTCTTTGAATGAGGCCTAAATGTTAATTAAGGCAAAATTTCCAAAATTACACATTTGCCCCTAAGACTCTAACACTTCATAATTTGTCATATTCAATTCAAATGACTTTGAAATTTTTATCCTACCCCATTCATGGCTCAATTGAGACATCAGAGGAGAATATGTGATTTTTCAAAATTTAATTTAATTTATGTAATTATTTTCATGTAAAGATTGGATTTTTCAAGGAAAATTCCTAACTTGATCAAGGTAAATTATAATCCTTTGAAATTTTTATTGGAGGTAGACCTAGACCAGAGAAGTTTTTGGATAAAATTTGATATTTTTTTTAATTCTTTGTGATTTATTAGAATTATTTTAAATTCTGGGTTATTTAATAAAAATAAAATATTTTAAGTGGTGAAAATTAAGTTTTGTATTTTTGAAAAATCTCTCAAAGGTCAGAAAACTCAGAGGAGCAAATTTTATATTTTTTTGATTTTTCTTGATTTTTCTTTGATTTATTGAAATTATTTTAGTGAAAACTCATTTTTAGCCTTTTTTTTAAATATTTTTAAACTTTGAAATTCAATATCTTTATTTAGAAAATCAGGAAAAATATTCCAATTGTTTTTAAGTGATTAGAAAATAATTTAGAACATTTCCATGAGTTCTTTTCTTATTTTTATGATTTTTATGAATTTTTCATTATTTAAATATTTAGAATAGGCTAAAAATCAAGTTTTTATTTTAAATATCATTTTATTTTTAGAAAATACCCCTGATCTCAGAGAACTCAAAAAACTAAGTTTCATAATTTTTTGAGTTATATTTTGATTTTTAAAAATTATTTAAGAGTTAAAAGTGGTATTTATCTTTAAGAATCAACTTAAGGTGTCAAATGAACTCAAAATACTTCGAAATTTTTATAATGAGTTCGCTGGATCATAAATCATAGTAGAGATCAAAAATCAAGTCATTTAAATGTTTAAATTTTTCAAAATTAATTATCTTAGTGATTTAGTATTTGTAAAATTCAAGGACATTTTAAATGATTGAACACATGAAAATTTTTCCAATGGTCTGTCTAGTCATGGTGGACCTTCCAAAATTTTCTTAAGATTTTATAACTAATATGCTAATTTCCATGATTATTTTAAAGAAATAATGTGAAATATCTTGAAAAATATGGGTCTCTGTATAGGAAGCTCCTCTGACTTTGGAAAAATCAGAGAATACTTCCTCTGATAGAGGCTATAATATGCTAAAGTTCCAAGCCAAGGTGATGTACCATTATGCATGGAGAATCAAATAATTCAAAATAGTGTTTAATTAGATAAAAATAAAATATGCACCAAATGTACTTGAAATTTGTTCCACATTGTTCTCCTTTGTTCGCTGAGCAAATGGGTATTTTTATTTTATATGGGTATTTTTATTTTATTTGGGTATTTTTATTTTATTTTTGTAATTTTTCTACACAATGTTATGAATTTTCTAAGTTAAGGGTATTTAAATAAATATGAAGAGCCATATTTATCTATTTAAACAACGCGTCCTGACTAGATCCTAGGTAGCTCCGAAGGCATGCGTGGCGCTCTCTGGTTGGATGCCACCGTCCACGTAGCTGCTGACTCGGCCCACGGTTTATGTCGTGAAGCGTTGTCCGACTCGACCTCCCCCGTTCATTTTATACACAATTGATCGAACAGCTCCTCGTCATCATCCCCGATAGAATGATCCCGTACCCATCCACACTAAAACCTTAAAATCTCAGCCTAGACTCAACCAAATTGCTTCGGGTTTGATCCTATGGACTCGTCTAAGTGAGACAAACACATCCATACGGTTAAGATGCCATGAAATCAAGTTTAAGTAAATGGAGAATCAAAATAAGCTCGGGAGAAGGAGAAGTTTTATACCTTTGCTCTGAGATGGGAGGCTTCAATTAGAGGTGCTCGACACGTTCGTTGGGGTCCAATGAGGCTAGGGATTGAGTCCCTGGTCTTGGTGTAAGGCCTAGGTATGAATTTGAAAAGTTCAATTTCATGTGTTGGTCTAGAGCTATGGTAGAGGCTCTATGAATAGGGGAATTTGATGGGGCTTTGGATTCTTTCACTCTTGTGAAGGTGTGGGCACAAGCAATTGAAGTTTGGTGGAGTGTGGAGGTGTATTAGGTTCTATCCTGGTTTCCGGCAGGGTTTCAAGCTCAAAATTGAGCTCCGACAATGGGAATGTGTGAGTGAAAATGGTTGGAACGCACTGAGGGGATCTTAGGGAATCTCTGTGTGAAGTTTGGAGAGGCCTCTTTAAGAAAATTTCAACACTTAGTTTAACGGCCATGGAGGTGGCCTTTTATAAAAATGGGGTTATGGTGGTTGTCGTGGCCAATCAAGAGGTGTAATGTGGTGCTTACGTGGAGGGCAGAGGAGCTTCATAGTTTGATTTGGATGAGCTGGCCTCTAGGTTTGATTTGGGTAAGATGCCATGGGGGTGGCTCTGAGTTTTGGGCTTTTCAGGCCACTAGGCTGGCAGGCCGGCCAGGGGGAGGTGGCTAGGAGCTCAGGGAACCCAAAGGAATCCATCACAACAATTTAATGCAAATGTGCTTTGATTTGCAAAGATATCTTAAGCATGTGCATTTTTGGAAATAATATCCCTTAATTTTGGGGAACTTTGGTCCATGGCTTGATTTGGGTGGTTTCATGGTGTTTGGACTGGTCACTAAGTCCAACTAATGGCTGTGATGGAGTTAATTTGGTGACTTCAGGGTGGTTAGGTCACATTTAGTGCATGGGTCCAAATGGGTGCAAATGACCAAAACTTGGTTAGGATAGCAATGTCAATTGGCGCAATTGATTGTTGAATTTGGTGTATATGATCATAAGGAACAACTTTGGTGAAGGATGGAAGTGGTTTTGAGTCCAATTGGGGGGTAAATTTGAAGGAATTTTGACCTTTAATCAATTTGGTCATGTTGGGCTAGGCTTAGGTCTAGCTTGGGTTTCGGATTTAGGCCAAAATCAAATGGATTTGAGACTTCACCAAGGCCAATTGATGGTTGATTTTAATGTATAGGAATGTTATAAAGATTTTTCAACATTAATTTATGCCAATTGACTAGGCTATGAATTCAATTTCGTGAGATTAGGTCATATGGTCAAAATTTGGGTTTTGACTCAAATCAAAATTGGGTTCACATCATGGACCAATTGAGCTTGGATTTGGTTTAGTTTGGTCATATCAAAAGTGAATTTGAGTTTAGGATTGGAATTGGGATCAATTGAGATCAAATTGATGGACATTTGAGTTGGATTTGGGGAAATTTGTATCTTTAAAGGCAAATTTGGGGGTTTTGGTTAAACATGGTCAAATTGGCCAAATTGGGTAATGTGGTGGTTGAGAAAAATAAAATTGGGAATATTTGGGATTTATTGGGATTTTCTGGGAATTTTTGGAATTTTATGGATTTTTAGCTATAGAGGGGTATTTTGGTAATTTGGGGTGTTTTAGGGGTAAAAGGCCAAGATGGGTATTTTGGTAGATTTGAGGTACCAACCAT
>NW_018165632.1:53803-60606 GCF_001263595.1 Phalaenopsis equestris
TGAGTGATTGTGAGTGTAGATAAGTGTAGTGAGTGCCTTAGCTCCAGACTAACACCCAAGGTCAACCCTAAGGTCCAACAATCCTAAGGGTGACTCATCTTGAGTTTCCCCCACAGTGACCCCACCTAATAAGTGCTAGAGGTTGAGAGCACTATGTGGAACTTCAAGTTAAGTGGAGAAGAGTTTGGAATTTCTAGTGGTGAAGGTTCCATTTCTAGTTTTCTAGGAATAGTCAACAGGAAAAGTCCTATGGCTAGACCTAGGCTACTAAAGGCTACTAAAGGCTACTAAAGAGGAAAAACTAAACATCAACCAAAAATGAGGTCAACAAATGGTCCCCTCATAGGTGTAGTGTGCAGGGCAAGCGCACCGCGCGCATTGTCGTTGACCGACAAGATCAACAAAAATCAATACAAAAGCCAAAGTCAACAGACCCAGAATTATGTGTAGAGTTGTGTGTGTGATTTGTTTCTGCTAGGGAATTAGCAGGTGTGCGTTTAATCAAGTCGAGAAGTAGGGACTCTCGCTGGAGATTGGAGAGTGGACCTTGAGTTATGAAATTTTAAAGATTTCTAAAGGATAGGAGTTAAAATGTAAGTATTGACCACGCGGTGGGAATTGAAATTCAAATATCAACTCAAAAAGAGAGAGAGAGAGAGAGAGTCGGAGTGTAAGGATCGACCTCGAATGTAATGAATCAGAAATGTAGGACTGATTCAGAAATGAGAATTGAAATGTAGGTCAATTCTCAAAAGAAAGTGTCGGAATGTAAGGACCGACCTCAAATATAATGAATAAAAAAAGTAGGACTGATTTAGAAGTGAGAATTGAAATGTAGGTCAATTCTCAAAAGAAAGTGTCGGAATGTAAGGACCGACCTTGAATGTAAAGAATTAGAAATGTAGGACTAGTTTAGAAATGAGAATTGAAATGTAGGTCAATTCTCAAAAGAAAGTGCCAGAATGTAAGGATCGACCTCAAATGTAATGAATCAGAAATGTAGGACTGATTCGGAAGTGAGAATTGAAATGTAGGTTAATTCTCAAAAGAAAGTGTCAGAGTGTAAGGACCGACTTCAAATGTAATGAATCAGAAATGTAGGACTGATTCAGAAGTGAGAATTGAAATGTAGGTCAATTCTCAAAAGAAAGTGTCGTAGTGTAAGGACCGACCTCGAATGTAAAGAATCAGAAATATATGACTAATTCAGAAGTGAGAATTTAAGTATCGATTTTAAGGAGAGAGTCAAAATTTAAGTATCGACCTTGAAATGTGAGAATTGAAATGTAAATATCAATTTGAAGATGAAAGAATTGAAATGTAGGTATTAATTCGAAGATGAGAGAGTCGAAATTTAGGTTTCGACATCAAAAGACAAGAATCAGAATTTTGATATGGATTCAAAGATGTAAGGATTTAAATTTATAAAGGGCTTGAGGTGTTGAATTTGCAGTAGTGTATCATGTGAAAAGAGTTGATTTTGTCGAAGGAGACTTGTAAAGCTTTGTGGAGTTTCGTGCAGAATGTGAAATTCTGCGAGGATGTGCAGAGAGTTAATGTAGATAATGATGGTTGTGCTACGCGCACAAAGAGTAGAAAATTCCGAAAATGAAAGTATCCACTCAGCAAATTTATTTTATTTTCTTGTTTATTTTATTTTCTTGTTGTTTTTATCATAATTAAATTTTTCAAGATGCGTTTTTAAAGTTTTAATTTTAATTGGTTGATTTAAAAAAAATTTGTTTTGTTATTCACTCATTTCTTATTATTTTTTCATTTGTGTTTTATTTATTGTTGAAGATTTGTTGTTTCGTGGACCCGATCATAGACATTTGGCCACATATCATAGACATTTGGCCGACATTTGGCCACATAGATAACCCTAAAACAATCAAAGTTTCAAAGTTTCAAAGCAAGCGGAGGGAAGCGGAGGTAGGCAGCATCAGGTTGCGTAATAAGTTTTCAGATATCGTCCATTTATATTAGGTATCATCCATTTATCAGTAACATGGGACTTTTACCCCGGAAGTCCTCTAACTGGTAGGCTCCTCCTGTATAAACCTTCTCAACTACAAATGGTCCCTCCCAAGTTGGCTCGAATTTTCCACCTATTTTCTGGCGAGCAAGAATAGGTCTTTTGAGCACAAGTACGAGGTCATAAATTTTGAATGTCCTTGGGCGGACCAATTAATCATGGGCTTGTACCATCTTTGCCTGGTAGAGCTCCAAATGTTGTTGTGCTTCCAAACATTTTCCCTCGAGACTTTCCAGTTCCTCAAGTCTGAGTTTTGCGATTTCTTTCATTATGAGTTGATTGGCAACAGCGACTCTGAGAGATGGTGTCTGGATTTCTAGCGGTAGCACTTCCTCGGTCCCGTACACGAGCGTATAAGGTGTACATTGAGTGGGAGTCCTGAAGGTCGTCCGGTAGGCCCACAAGGCTTCTAACAATTTGTTATGCCAATCCCTTTTATTTTCATCCAGTGTTTTCTTCAAAATCTGTACCAGTGTCTTGTTGAAAGCTTCAATCAGACCATTTGCTCTGGGATAGTAAATTGTAGAGTATCTCCAATCTATCCCATATCTTCTGAAAAAATTGTTGATCTTTGTACTTTTGAAAGCTGTCCCATTGTTAGAGATTATTCTTCGCGGTACTCCAAAACGACAGACAATTTGGCTTTTGAAAAATTGAAGGACTTGTTGTGTCGTAACCTCACGTAACGGTACTGCCTCTGCCCATTTGGAGAAGTCATCTGTAGCGGAAGTATGAACCTGTGTCTTTTAGAATATGGAGGGTCTATTGGATCTATTACGTCCGCGCCCTAATACTCGAATGACCACCCAACACTCGAACGGCCACATTCGGAGGCTGGTGTAAGACCACCCCATGCACTTGGAATTGGTGACATCTTTTGCTTGTATCCATGCAATCGGACATCATTGCTGGCCAATAATATCCGAGCCTTTTAATCTACATTTTCATTTTTGGTCCCGACTGGTGAGCGCCACACAATCCGATATGTACTTCTTTGATAATATTTTGTGCCTTGGCTCTGCTCAAACACCGTAGCCACATTTGGTTTAATGATCTTCTGTAGAGAACATTTCCCACCAGGGCGTAAGACATGGCTCTGCTTGTGATGTGGTGCGCCTCTGACTTATCCTCCGGCAGCTTTCCAGTATGCAAATATTCTATTAATGGCTTGCGCTAATCTTCGTTGATGTCTGCAACTGTATTTATTATTTCTTCTTTTGCAAGTTTGTGTAGAGTTTCAAATTCGTTTCGAGACAAGACTCTTCTTCCTTGCACCGTGACTTCGATGGAATCCTCCGGGGGACACGCCATTTCCTTAGCGCATTTTGAGTTTTGCTAAAGCGTAGGCATGAGGATTATCTCCCTGAGGAATCCGGTAGAAAGTCACCTCAGGAATATGCTCCAGGAGCTTCATCGCGTACTGATGGTATTCTGCTAATCTTGGTTTCAAAATTTTGTATTGTCCGGTGTCTTGCTGAATGGCAAGTTGAGAGTCACCATAGACGACGATGTTTGTTATATCCATGGAGATCACCAACTCCAATCCGATGATTAAAGCTTGATATTCTGCTTCATTGTTGGTGCACGGCTCTGTCAGGTGGTATGAAAACCTCAACATACCCTTATTTGGCATAATAAAGACTAAACCAATTCCTGCCTTGCCTGCTATAACTGTGCCTGATCCACTGTCTTACATAGCTGACAAAACACCATTGAAGTACATTTCCTAGCGTTGCGCACTAGAAAATTCCATTTGTAGTATCTGCTCGTCTGGTAACTCGTCGTTGAGAGAGGACCCAGCTGGCAGTGGGTGTGCAGCGAGAAAGTTTGCTAAAATCTGTCCCTTGATAGTACGGAGGGGCATGAAAGTTATATCAAATTGCAATAATATCATTGACCATCTCGCTAAACGTCCGGAGAGTGTTGGTCGGATCATCAAATATTACAATGGGTTAACTTTCAAAATTAGGATGATCATATGAGAAAGCATATAATATCTAAGCTTTTGAGCGGCAAAAATTAGTGTCAGACAATGCTTCTCAATAGGTGGATACCTTATCTTCGTCGGTATTAGACGACGACTCAAGTAGTAGAGCGCATTTTCTTTTCCCTCCTCATTGATTTAGGCTAAGAGGGCTCCAAGAGACTCATCTAAAGCCACGGTATATAGTATCAACGGTTTTCCTGGGATAGGGGCTGTCAAAACAGGAGGTGTCATTAGATAATGTTTAACGTCCTCAAAGGCCCGCTGGCATTTCTCTTCCCAAATAAATTTGGCGTCCTTTTTAATTAATGCCGAGAAAGACTGACACCTACCTGAGAGATTAGAAATAAAGTGTCTCAGATATGCCAACTTCCCCTGGAAGGAAAGCAACTATTTCAAGTTTTTAGGGGGAGGCATTTTCAAGATAGCTTTAATCTTATCCGAGTCGATCTCGATTCCCGAAGGTGACGCCAAAGGCACACTTTAAGGGATGTATTTTAAGGTCATATCGCCGTAATCGTTCAAACACAAACCTCAAATTACACAAATGGTCCATTTTCTGTTTACTTTTGATGACCAGATCATCCACGTAGCATTCTACTTGATTGTGAAAGAGGTCGTAAAAAATCTTCATCATTGCACGCTGATATGTTGCTCCAGTGTTCTTTAGGCCGAAGGACATAACTGTGTAGCAGAAGATTCCAATCGGTGTTTTGAAAGCTGTAAGCGCTGCACCCTCGGGAGCCATCATAATTTGGTTATATCCCGATGATCCACCCATGAAGGAGAAAATCTCATGTGTTGAAGCGATGTCCACCATCATTTCCGATATAGGTAGTGGAAACTGGTAGTGGAAACTCAGGTAGTGGAAACTCGTCTTTTGGACATGCTTTGTTCAAATCTCTGAAGTCGACAAAAACGCGGATGTGTCCATTTTTCTTTTTAACCAGTACGATATTGGCTAACCATGTGGGGTATTGCTCTTCTTTAACAAAGTTGGCATCTATCAATTTCTTTACCTCAGCGATGACTTGTTGTTATGACTTGTTGCAGCGATGACTTGTTGTTATATCTCGATGCGCATTCTCCTTGGAGCTAGTTTTACTAGGGTTACATTCTTGTCCACCCCAAGTTTATGGACTACAACCTCTGCTGACAGTCCTGGCATTTCATCGTAGCTCCATGCAAAGCAATCTTTGAATTCTGTCAATAGTTTGACCAGTTCTGCAGATTCTTCATCATCAAGTAAAGAACTTATAAATGTAGGTCGTGGTCGTTCTTCAGTCTCGAGGTTAATCTCATTCAATTCATCGACAGTGGATTTAATTTCTTCCTCAAATTTTGGGCGAGCATCTTCTATTGGTTGATCAGTAGAGTCATCCTCCACATCGAGTCAATCCTGTTCTAACTCACTAGTAACAACCATGCAAAATTCAGAATCATCGACTGGTCCAACCGTACCAAATCTGAGACCTTCTTTTGAATTGGGAGCGCGATTTTTAGAATTCCATAATTTCTTAAAGAATTGTAGTTTGTCTTTTGACATTTTCTTTGGTAAATGTCCTTGTTGAATTAACTTTTGCACATAAGGCGAGATATAACCAAAAGGTAATTCCATTAATTCATTAGGATCATCCATATTTGCATGATTTTCAGAATTTACAGGAGTAGAAGCAGAGTAAAATTTGATCGGCTTTGAACCAGCAAACACTACGGACCTCCTTCACCTCTAAACTCTCGACCTTTTGATGGAGAATCGGAGTAAGGGTCATAGTATTCACATAGTGGTTTATCCGATCATACATTATTTCATATTCATTCCTCTCTGTATCTTCTAGGGATATCTCGTACTAAGGTTTCTTTTGCTTTGTCATCATTATTTCATCTTCAGAACTGTCTTCATCACCAATGTTGATAGTTGGCCTAGTCCGTTCAACAATTAAATTGATCTTTCCTCGTTCGCGTCCCTAGCCTCAACCTCGGGTGCGTGAACTAGAAGAACCTCCACCAACTCGTTGTAAGGGAGTGGCAGAAGGTTGTTGAAGCGGCGTTGTCTGGCCTCCTTTTTGTGATCCTTCTTAATCTTTATCTTTATTTGTCAAAATTTTGCATGAGAAGAAAGTCTTCTTGGAAGTGCGTAGTAGGCGGCATTTTAATGGATACCAACTTCAAGCACTAAAAATGGTTGTAGGTCTCCCTTGATGCAATTTTCTTGACCATCTTTGTGGTATTTAATGCACTGGTGAAGAGATGATGGAAAAGAGATGATGGAACCATATTGTGCCATATTGTGCTCATGAATCCGTGGTCGACGCAATAGAGAGTTAAAAGAGGTCTCGACATCGATGATATGAAATTTAATGGTTATTACGAGTTCTCCAACCTTCATAAGTAATGTAATTGATCCGAGGGCTCTTTCTCCCTTTAGGTTGAAGGTTGAATCCTCTTGAATCCTCTTAACATCATTTTATCGGGGATGAGCTCCTTAATGTCGAAGTCCAACTATGCTAACGTCCGTAGATTCATCAAGTTAAGAGATGCTCCAGGATCCACTAAAACTCTTGATAACACAAATCTGCCAAAGTTGACGGAGATGTAGAGCTGACGGCTGTGGTCAGTGGTACCGAGCAACAAGTCTTCATCTGTGAAAGTTACCCCTGAATGTTCTCTCAACGAGCAAATTTCATCTGTGGATGTGCTAGCCAATTGAGCTAAGCAAATTTCTGGATCAAGAAAAGCTGTAACCAGAGATTCTCTCATCTCCTTTGACAGGATCAGAGTGTC
>NW_018165632.1:60799-65145 GCF_001263595.1 Phalaenopsis equestris
ATTCTGTGACTTCTTCTCTTCTTCTTGAGATATCATTATTGAATATTCTGGTGTCTTTTCCTTCTCATCGGAGAGGTCTAAGTTGATGGTAAACAGTGCACCATGACGCTCGAGAGTTGGCTCTTCGTTATCGGTGCTGTCGTAAGCGATATCGTTGACGTCTTCTTTGGATTTGACAACTAGCTCATCAGACTCAAGTACGATTTGAGGATCATTTTGGGGATTGAGATCGCAACTAGCTTGGTCATAATCAGTCACATTCTTACCAGAAATAGTCAAAATGTAGCCAAAATCACAACCATTATATTCATAAGACCCCGGAGGGACAAAAAGATAATCATACAAAGTCAAGGGTTCGAGGATTTTCTTCCCCAAACCCGAGACAACTAATCTAGTAGAGGCAACCCCTATCCAGAGCCAGCCCCTATCCTACCCCCCCGTGTTATCAATCTTGGCAGCGATGCTCTTCTTTTTCTTTTCCTTTGTCCTTGATGATGACGGATTTTCTGGCGAAATCTTCATCTCGGGCTCGGTATGCTGCAGACCTTGAATGGAGGCTTGTTTTGATGCAAACTGTAGCTTGCTCAGTATCTTCTTGGATGATTTTCTCCATACCTTATTCCATCCTACTTCGGTATTTGTAGAAGCTTGTTTCGATGAATCTTGTATTAGATTGAGGACCTTCTTGAGTTCATCCCAAGTTGTACTCCATCCATCTGTCCTGACATATGGATCAATTGGGGAGATTGACTCAGCTGAAATCATGTTAATGGAACCTTTTTCAGGTTCTCTCAAATAATCCTTTGGGATTGTTATATTCTCTTCCTTGGGGTTCTTCTCGAGCCAGTCTTTAAAGACGAAGCATTTTTCTATAGTGTGCCCAAGGTGTCCAAGCAACCGGTGGTACGGACAATAATTTGGTTCATTCTTCTTATCCACCTCTTCGGGTTTCTTTGGACCAGGCAGTTTGAATTCTTGTTTTATCATCAAGCTTTTGATTATTTTAGGTACATCTTCATCTTTGAAGGAATAAACTACTTTTTGTCGCTCTTACAGGGATATTCTTTTACCCGCTGTTCGAGGTGATCCCTCCTGATACGACCTTTGGTTGGATTGACTGCTCTGTTTCTGAGGGTACTGTGATGAAGACTGACGATGATGTTCTGCATAGATCTTTATCGGATGCTTTCATTTGTCGACAGTTTCGACTACCCTTGATTTCTTTTCGAACACTATAGTCACCTTAGCCTTTTCATGCGGCTCCATGTGCTTCATTTCTTCTTGAAGACTGTTGGCTTTACTGAGTAGCTTCTCGAAGGATTTTATGGTGAGTCTCTTAAGCATGAAAGCTACTGGCCCATGAATGCTTTTGAGTAGAATCTCAATCGCTTGATGTTCCTGTAGCTGAGGCTCACATTTCGTGCTAAGGTTTCTCCACCTTAAAATATAGTCTGCCAAGGTTTCACTAGGCTTCTGCTTCTCCATCATGATTTCTCCAATAGACACATGATGTTGCGCCCCAGCAAATCTTTTTACAAATAACTATTCCAACTCAGAAAATGTTTGAACTGACCAGTTGGGCAAGTCAGCATACCAGTCAAAGGCAATCCTTGACAAGCTGCTGACGAACTACGGGCATAGTAGAGCTTTGTTATTCCTTGTGTTGCCACAATTGGCTTGAAAATATCCTATGTACTGTCTGGGATTTCCAGTCCCATCGAATATCTTGAAGTTTGGGGTCACAAAATCCTTGGGGAAAGGGACGGGGGACGGCATCGAACTAACTCCTCTGGGTAAGGTCTACCCTTTAAAATTGATGCACTTCCCTTGGACTGGGCTAAGGCCTCCCCCACTTGTTCAACAATTTTCTTGAACTCTTTTTCTGGCATGGCACTTAACGGAGAATCCTTCTTTGGCTGTCATCTTTGTCTGTCGAAGTAGCCTCCCTTCTTTCATCTACGATGTGTATGATTTCTGGCTGATTAATCTCTGGAGAAGCCAACCTTGGTGCTTGTGATTGCCCCTGAATGGTGGCCATGGCGGTCATAGCTGCAGTCATCTCTTCTATTCTTTTCTCCAATAGAACAACTTGCTTATCCCTTAGGAGGATAACCCTATGCAGCTCATCTACAGCGTTCTCTCCAGTGTGAGGTTGAGCCTCGCGCGCAGATGTGGTAGCTCTGGTTTCGATCACATGGACATCCATGAAATCTTCCTCCAAATAATCACTGTAATCAAAATCTTCATTGTCACTATTGACGGAAACTCCGTGTTCTCGAGCTAACTCAGAAATCTCGATTCTGAGTTTCTCAACTTTTTCCTCAATTAGATCTGGAGGACCTTGATTGAAATCCTCAACTTGTTCCTCCATCTTGCTGGCTATTGTCGCAACGATGTTGGATATTTTAGGCACTGGTTTTACTTCCTGCTCTGCAGGCTCACTAAATTGTATCGGTGCAGCGACCTTGTGTACCCATACCCTCTTCTTCTTTGATGATCTCGATAATGATGCCTCAGGACGGGACGTCTTAGTAGAGACATCGGTATCTCGAGGGAAGGTATGTTCCCCGTGGTGTAGACCGGCTACAGTGTTAGGTAATCGTCTTGTCTTTCTTTCCGTGATTGCAGGAATGACTGGTAAACTTCTCGGACCCAGTCTTGACTTAATCGGCCAGCGACCTACGGTCTTGGTGGTGACTATAGCAATATCAACTCGGTCTCCCAAACGGAGCCAGACGGGAGCACGGGTAGGTGACTTTATAGTCGACCTATGAGATTTTCTAGCGAACTTAATATCCTTCAAAATTTCATTCTTCATATAAGGGGAAATTTCATGTCCCACTCAATCAAGTAATTCACTAATAAAACATCCTTCTTTAGTAGCAAGCCTTTTGAAGACTGCACTAACTCGGGTGATTGGGATGAATTTCTTTCCCTCCTCACCATGTCCATGAAGTGATGGTAATGCAACAACATTCTTCCGGATACACTCATATCCATCAGTATCTGTCAGAGGATGGAATCTACTCCCTCGTAGGAGTGGATAAATTTCTGGTAACACTTCTTCAATTCGATGAGGCTCCTCCTCAACGGGTGTGTTTTCAGGAGTTTGGGCTTTGATGGCCCTCCAAACTCTCCTATTGCGGTTCCTCCTTTGAGTTTGGGTCACTGGTACAGTCATTGAGCTTGACCCAATATCAAACACGGGTGGTGGAACAGTTAATCCTTTAGTCGAATCTTCAACGACCATGACTTCTTTTCCCTTAGCAGTAGCAGGGATAACAGGCTTGATGCAACAGCTTTAGCCTTCTTGTAGGCAGGGAAGTCTTTAGGGCAGTTCAAATTAAATTCTGCAGAAAGCTCTTGTATTTCCAGAGCAGCGATCTTCATTACCATGAATGGGGCTTTCTCGAGGATAACCTCGAGGTCTTCAAATCTAGCTCCGAACTTGATGGTGGGAGTGACGTTACAGGCGCTGCGGTCCGTTGGCAGGTTGCAGGAAAAGGTCAGCGTTGGGTAGGCCATCGCAGCGGGCTTTAAAATAAAAAAGTTTTAGTGTTAGCTAAATGGCCGAAAACCTCATAATATTTAGTGCAAGCACTGAAAATAGAGGTTAATCTGTAGACCGGACGGGTCTTAGTTTATAGGTAATTTTAACATATTTGTTAAAAAAGGTGTAAAATGTAAAACTTAATTAATGTTTCAAAGTGCGCACAACACAACACGATTTGGTTTATTTTGCGAAGTAGCAAATCAAATGTTGAAGGGAGATGTGAAAAGTTTTAGGACCCATTGCGGGACCCAATTAGTGGCAGAAAATGCCCAGGTGGAATTAGTCCACCGACACACCTATTGGGGGTCTGACCCCAAATGAAAATTGAAAGAGTCCTTAATGGCCTTCTGAACCCCTCTGTTGAAATATGGTTGAACAGCTAATCCTGAAGTCCAATGAGTTAGCTGTACTTTCCCAATATAAAAATGGGTAAAGTATGACAACAGAAGAAAGGTAATTTGGTCCAAGAGGGACATGGACATATTACTGATGTGTGAAGATAATATTTCTTGATTTGTATGGAGAGAAAAGCACATCCCTAGCGAAGTCTCCAGAAGCTGTCTGCGTTATTTCGGGTTGGTTTGTGGGGAGTTTCCCGTAAGAAGCTATCAGTCGCCGGAATCGAAATCCCGTCGACCGCTTCGGAACTACGTTGAAGTATGAAATCAAACTGACCCCATATTTTTCATAGTTTAAAATGAAAGAGCAATGTACCTCAAATCCTGTATCTATCCAGAAGGATAAACACAAGACTTGAGGATGAGGCTCGATCAAATAAACTAAGGAAAGTATG
>NW_018165632.1:65168-71421 GCF_001263595.1 Phalaenopsis equestris
AGACATGCTTCCTATAAGGGCAAACCCCTATAGTTAATTACATCTTAAATGACCAAAGCCACCTAAGAAGACTCTCAATAAAAATCAAGAAAAATTATCTTCAAAGAATTTCAAAGGGTAGGACTCTTGAACAAAATCGGATGTAGAGGTGTGAAAGGGGATTGTTACAGATGGTTAGGACCATTTAAAGTGATTAAAGTCTATCATTATGGAACTATTGTTATTAAAGATCCTAACACTGGAAAGTTATTTAAAGTTAATTGGAATCATTTGAAATATTATTATGAAGGGCACATACCTCAATTTAAAGAAGTTTTAATGTTAAGTCATCCCAACTAAACAAATGGTATGTCGGGTTGACGACGTCAAACCAAGCACTTTATGGGAGGCAACCCATACGTATATTGCTATGTATTACTATTTAGTTTGTTAAGTGTCTTATATTTTAGTAGATAATAATCCTACACAATTGCATTTATTATAAATTAAGTCAAATATTGGTAATGGAGCAAAATTTGGAATTGAATTGAATAAAAAAAATGAAAATTGCAATTTTGGCACTAGCGCCGACAACGCCTTTGATAACGGACATCAGCGCCGACAGCACCAATCGGGAGCGCCAAAGGCGCCAAGTGTGGTTGGATGGTTTTAGACGATTTTTGGCAGGTTTTGGTGCGATTTCACTTATAATGACTGTCGGGAAAAGTTTAGAAAGGCCTAGAAACATCCTTGGACGCCTAGTAACTTCCTTTTTTCGAATTCCATGGCTTCCAATTCCATAAATACTTTGAGGTATGGAGTTTTCAACAAAAGAAATTTTATGAGTTTCGACGCACAGTAATTATATTATAAAGTTGTTATGAAGAGGAGATTGATAAAGGAAAGAGGATCTGTTAATCATGGAGTGATCAATCTTACTGGTCAAATTGATAAAATCATTCTGCAAAGGCGTTGGGAATTACTATGTGACACTACGTCTCCGGTTGTCGTATCTGTGGTGAAAGAGTTTTATGCAAACTTACATGGAATTACTCAAGGAGTTTTCCTCGTACGAGGTAAGGTTGTACCATTTACTCATGCAAGGATTAATGAATTGTATATGATAGACACCATTCAAATAACTCATTATACAAATTTCATTCCAACACGAGATTTGATACGAGATGAAGGATATGTTAGTTTCTCCACTTCATCACTTAATCCAATTTCAAAGTAAAGACATTTTTTTATTGCTGCAAAATTGCTCCCTACTTTGAAAATTAGTAGAGTTACCAAAAAATGTGCTATTTTAAATTACTGCATTCAAATGGGAAAACCCATTGATATAAGCCCTATTATATTTAAATCTATTATGGGTATCCTTACTAATGGACGAATTTATGGACTTGGGCCTCAATCTATCATCTTTTTGATTTGCAGTCAAGCCCAAGTTCCATATGAAAGTTGGGAAAAGACTTTATTACCTTAAGAGCCCATGAATCCAGAGCCCATGAATCCTAGCCCATGAATCCTACAGATGAGAATTATTCTGGAAATGGAAATCAAGCATTAGAAGCCATCATAGATAAATCTTCACATGCTTCAACTCCATTAATACCACCAACAGTTGGAAGTTCGCTTTCTTTGGAAAAGAATTTGAAGAAAATTGAAAGGGAACTTCAGAGTATTATGAATGCAGTAGGAGATCTTAAAAAGCTTTTTCATTACCTAGATTGGAGAATGAAAGAAAATTTTGATCACACTGGAACTTTTGAAGGAGGATTAGTTCGGATGTCTAAAGAAAAAAGGTGGATCAAAGAAAATTCGACAGAACAATTCACGTACCGATTCTTCTACAAATTATATGTTCATTACCAATCTATGGGAGATATCAGAGGAGGAGAAAGCACTGAAGAAGAGGCAAATAATTGAAGACTTTAAATTCTCTATCTATCTGAACTTTGATTGTGTGTATAGTTTTGTGACAGCGTTTAGTGTTGTGGCTTGATTTCAACGGTGATTTATAATTAGTTTGTTTAATAAGTGTGATTGTGTAATTAACAAAATTGTGTTTGTAAAAAATTTACTTTTGTATATAAAAGTTAGTTTG
This sequence comes from Phalaenopsis equestris, assembly GCF_001263595.1. Classification (NCBI taxonomy): domain Eukaryota; kingdom Viridiplantae; phylum Streptophyta; class Magnoliopsida; order Asparagales; family Orchidaceae; genus Phalaenopsis; species Phalaenopsis equestris. Next base: position 67,258 of record NW_018165632.1, read on the forward strand.
TTGTTGTTTGTGAAAATTTGTGTTGGTGAAATATTTTGCTTTGTGAATTATTATTAGATAAAAATTTGTGTTTAAAATACTAAAAATTTTAGAGTAAGTCGATAAGAAATTGAAAATTAAAAAAAAATCAGAATATGAAATTTTCGAGCCTTCAGTACCGACTGCGCCCTCGACCCGACAACAATTTTTAACCCCTAAAAGTTCGCAATTTTGACTATGGCCACCATTTTTACGCTTAAGTCATCTTCAACCTTTGGTTTGGACGGCTAGGGCTTGATTATGGTCAAATTTGAGGCGATTTAAAGGCTAAAATACTTTGGATTTCATTTTCTCTAGGTAAGAGCTACACTTTAAACAAAAAATTGTTTATTTTACCAAGGATTTATCCCACATTGCATGGATCAAAAAATATGAAAAAATTTTTGAGAAATTTTTTAGAAAATCCTTTAGTGATTAACTCTTATATAGTTATTTGAAGTTTAAAATATTTTACATTTTAATTTTTGGAATTTTAGAATTTATTCAAATTTTTCAAAATTTTCTAGATTTCTTATGACACCTAGACCGAGCAAAAGGAAAGTAGAATATGACAAGCAGAGATTTGTTAGCTTTAGAGCCAGTGCTCAATTTCATAGCATTTGTGAAAACAAGAATGTAATTCAGGACTGAGATTTTAAAAATCCAGGAGGAGAAGTTGAACGTTTGATTATTGCTCGTCAATGGTAAAACTTCTGCTATTTCACTCCCGATGCGATAGTTGGGATTATAATGGAATTTTATGCCAACCTTTCTGAAGCTTCTGATGATTTTGTATTTGTTCGTGGAAAAAGGGTAGAATTTACTCCAAAGAAAATAAATGAGTTTTATTCTGTAGAAGATGTGTATGGATGTCAGTATCTTTCCTTTTCTGTTACAGATCAGGCTTTAGATGAAGTTAATTCTTTTTTGACTAGTGAGAAAGGGGCTTGGAAAAAAAAATGAAGTTAAAGTTAACTTTCCCCATATTAGTTTAAATGTAGTATCTAAATCCTGACACTATTTTATTTATTGGAGGATGATTCCAACGAATCATCATAGTGAAGTGACCAAGGATAGAGCCATCTTGAACCACTGTATTCAGTAAGTTATGGACATAAATGTGGGCTTTATTATTTATATGAACACTTGATCTATTGCTCTGGGAGAGACTTCTGCTAGATTGGCAGACCCTGCTCTTATTTACACACTTTGTGAGCAGGCAGGACTTGATTTTAGACCTCCTGAGGAGAGGATTGAGCCTCAGAGACGTATTGGGCCTGCAAACATCAAGACAAGTAAATCTCATGTTGACTGGAGATCTGGCAGTAAAGCTAGAGATATTCATTCTAATTCTAAGGATATTCATTCTACCTTTCATGGACCTACTGCTAGTGACCCCAAAAATAGAGAACTTTTGGATCAGATGATTATATAACAAGGAGATAATTTGAGGATGGATTATAGGATGCATAATATGAAAGCTAGAAATGCTCACACTGATGATTTGATTTGGCAAAAATTTGAGTGTGATGCTGCTTATGATGATGCTTTAGTTAGATACATGAGGGGAGAACATTCAGTTCAGTTCCCTGTTCACCTTGTGTTTACTCCATATCAGCAGCAGAAGTTGGATGTAGATGAAAACGAAGAAGATATTGACTAGTGATCTTTTTGTTTGTTTGTTTGTGTTTGTACTGTGTGATTGTATTGTTTGTGCTGTGATGTTGTTTAGACTTTGTTTTAGACTTTGTTTATTATGTTATGTTTGTTTATTATGTTATGTGAAACTGTATTGTGGAAGACAATTTTTATTTTTAAAATTTAGTTTAGTTCTGTTGTTATTTTTAACACTTTGTTCTATTTTGTGATTAGCTCTTTCTCATAAAATTTTATATGTATTATGTTCAATTTAATGTTTTTAGCTTTATAGTTTTCATTTTAGTGCCTGTAGTATTTTCAAAATTTATGTTCAAAAATCATAATCTCCGACAAGTATAATTTTTTTTATGTATTTAATGCTTTCTTTTACCCTTCATTTTTAAAGCTCTTCATGTAAAAATCTTTTAAAAATTATATTTGGGGGGGAGAAGAAGAAAAATCATTTTTATAAAGAGAGAACGAACTTAATTTTATTTGTCCTCACTTAATTATATTTTCAAAATTTTAAATTTAACATGACCTTTGGTATTAGAGGTTAACTTTTATTTATGTTTCTAAATATATAGTAAATTTAAGTAAAAATTTTCAATAATAAAGGTTAATTCTAGGGGCTAAGATATTTGGTAAAAGAGAATAAGACTATGTTTTTCTATTTTTATTAAAGGAATTTTTTTTTTATGTATTAGAAATCCTAAAAGATTCATGTAAAAGGAAAAGAATTAAACTTTATGAATTCCTTAAGTTAATATAAATTTATTAAGTGAAGAAATGTAAAAAGTTTTTAACTTTATTAAGAAGATAGTGAAGTTCAAAACCATTAAAAGCTATCCAGATTTAGTAATCCTGACATATATAAAAAAAAGAAGAAAAGAAAGAAAGAAAAGAAAAAAAAAATTGGGGAGAATCTTGAGGAGATGCTTAATTAAAAATTGACTTCACTTGAATCAACTTAAGGACAAAGACATAAACACATTTTCTAAATATTTTATTTGAATGTTAACTTAATTCTTAATAAAGTTTTATACTGTTCTTTTTCATATGAATTTGCTAAGTGTCTTTAATATAACAAATTTCAATTTTTATTGAAAGAAATAGAGGATCAGAAACCTTAGACTTAATTATTGAATATCTTTACACCTTTAGTATTAACTGGAGTTGTTTAGAATTTTTCTTAAGTTATATTATTATATTTGGAATTATTATATTTGGAAAATATTTGGAAAACTAAAATATGGATGTCTAAAATTTAAGGTATTTATCATAAGTCATATTTTTATGTAGTAAATGAGTTACTTGAGGACAAGTAACATGTAAGTTTGGGGGATTTTGATACACCAAAAATATATGCATTTCTAGACCCATATTTAATACCTATTTTTTATGATCTTGCACTTTAATGGAAGGTAGTTTGATGTTTTCTTGTAAGTTGTTGATTTTTAGGGCTTAAAGCAAAAAGAAAGTAAAAAAGCATGAAATTTTGAGTCAAAATGACGTTTTTGATGAAATGCTCCGCGTCAGCAGCGCCGAGGGCAGTACCGACAGCGCAGAACAAATTAACGCGGAGATTCTTTACTGAGTGCCGACGACGCCCGACCAGCACTGACGGCGCCAAAGACCATGCATACCCCATTTCTAGAAGTTTCGATGTATTTAGATGATTTTTTGAAGAGTTTTTGGTGGCACCTCTTGGAGAACCAAAATTGGGCTCTATTTGGGGCTGAATTTCTTCTGAAAAGCGCTCCTCTACTTTTTTCACTCCCCTACTTTCATTTTTCGTAGAACATCATTCCATTCCACTTCCATATTAGAGTCAATTAGTGATTTTGTTTTCACAGTTTAGAGTTTTTGTGGTGTGATTTAATGTGAAACTTTCTGTAAGAGTGTTGGAGAAGAAGAAAAGTGAGAGATATCTTTTTCCTGCATTTCTAAGGAAAGGCTACAAATGATTTGCTTTAAGAAAGAGTTTTTAAACAAGTATTGTTTGCTTATCAGTGTTGTATGAACTTTCTTTTATATATGAAATTTGTATTTTGTTATTTATTTCTCATGAAGTCTGAGTAGTTCCCTATATCTTTCTCCCTACTCTGAGATATGGTGAAATGAAGAGATAATATGAATGTGCGAATATTAAATTGTAACATAAATTGTGTGATTTTTCAACTCTGAACTTAATTTACTTTTCGATCTGGCCACTTGAATTGCTAAAATGTGTTGTGAAACATATGATTCGGGAAATGGAGTATGATTTCTACAACAGAGTAAGGATCACATTTGATTCCATGAAGGAGAACATCGTTTATGGAATTAAGTATAAATAAATAGGAATGTAGAATCGGAGAATCTTTAGGGTGACAGACTAAAATCTTTAATTCAGTCTTAGTGTTTAAAAACTGAAGTAAGAGCTAGCCTTCAGGTGAAGGGAAGTGGGAGCTCTGAAGTGGGAGCTGGTATCCTCCTAGCCTAGCCACGGATTTAAGGACTAAACTT
>NW_018165632.1:71444-87040 GCF_001263595.1 Phalaenopsis equestris
ACCAATGATTTAACCAATGATTTTTTATGCACTGTATCAGGGTAGAGAGTTGAAATTTCTCCTTTTTGGAACAATACATATTATGAACATTTATCTCATCTCATTCTCTGACAGCCTCATTGTAGTAGGAATGATGCTTTTTCACATAAGAGTCTCCGTTACATAAACATATTTAATAGATTAGAATTTACTGATTTACTGTTTTAAATTTTATATAATTAATTTGATAATAGTTTAGAAATTTAATTTTGATTACATCTCAACAATTGAAATTAGTGACAGTGATTTCAATTGACTTTCTATGAATTTCCTAGCAAATTTATCATTTCCAATTTAATCAATTTATCATTTCCAATTTAAACCTTCCCCGTATGATCGATATTTGGGGCTTAAATAGAAAGTCCATTATTACCTGATAACAATACGTATACTTGCGTAGAATTTCAATATTAATTGATTATAATTAGTTGAATTACACACAATCTATCGCAACAAAAAAGTCAGATCAATAAGGCAGTCCATTGGTTAGTGCAAATAGATGAGGAGATAAGATTTTATGGGTGTAAATTAATGTTTCTAGGGTGACAGACTAGATTCTTACCAATTTGATCAACATTTTAGAACTTAAGGGTCGGTTATTCCTAAAGAGACGACACAATGAGAATCTAGATGTGAGAGGCTAGAACCTACCCAGCATAACCTTAGAGTTAGGAACTTAACTCTATGTTAACAAATTTTTTTTATGCACTTTAAAGATGGTAAAGAATAGGAATGCTCCTATTGGTCACAAAACTATATTTATACCGTTAAACATTTGATTCCTGCACTGAATATGATCTCATTGCAAGGGAAAAAAATTTACATAATTTGAACTCTTTTCAGTTTAACTAATATAGAAACATTTATCATTTTCTTTAAGCTTTGAAATAGGATTTGTAAGAATTAGTAACTTCTTTTTACTCATAAACTTGCAACTTTAACTCTTAGAAAATTGTTTGGAGTTTAAGTAAGGTTTTACTAAGTTTTAAAAAGAGTTTTCACCTTCCTTGTGGAATCAATACTTGGGGCATAAAGAGGAAGTCCTTTATTTCTTGATATGATATGTGCACTTGCGTAGTATCCCTAGTGTGTAAAATTAATTTATGGAAAGAATAAAAATCATTTATGAATTAAACATTGCAAAACCGTTGTGGCATCAAGTTATTGGCTCCGTATTCTGAGATTCAAATTAAAGTAAATACACTCTAAGAATGCACTCATTGTGTCGGGGGTCACATATTGATTGGGTAAAATTAAAGTTGTCTTACTTTCTTTATAGAAGATCCACATAGTCAAATCTTTGCTCATCAAAGAGTAGGGAATCTTGGTACATCATTTGTAAGGGATGTTAATCAGAGAGTGGAATGTTAATCAAGTCTTATATGGATGAAGATCATTAGAATAAATCTTCATCTCAAAGATTGAAGTTTTTGATGATAAGTCTCATTGATTTGTGGGGTTAGGTTTCCTAAGGTTGCACGATTGTGTTATCTATTGATCTCCATGAATAACATCAATATTGACTGGATGTCATTTGATTCCATGAATAACTACATTTAAACCATTAAACATTTTTGCATCAGCTTGTGGTGTGACGCAGAAGTGAAAATGTTGAAGATGGATGAATGGGTACTTCTAAAAATAGTGTTGAGTGTCATTTTGGCTTGATGATGAATTCAATGGAGTGAGTAATCTTTCAAGAAAATTCTCCCATTGTGATGGAAAGATTGATCATTCCTTTGACTCTCACTAGTCATTCATCGAACCAATACAATGACCATCCAGGCTAAAGTTTCTCCCTTGTCAGCCCCAACTTAAGGAAGGTTGAGTAGAAAATGACATCGACAGAGTTGTTGTTCTCAATAAGAATTCTCTTCATGTTATTGCAGGGTTTTCCAGTTCATAAGCTAATGATGAGAAGGTCTTGGGGAAGGACTCATTCCCCCGCACAGGCAAAATGATAAAAAATGATAAGTTTGAAGTATAATTTATTTTGCATGAGTTCTTCAAGTGCAGTGACAAGGACTTGATTAATTGTAATGGGCCTACTGTAATCTTTTCAATTTTATCTATAGTTATGTCAATTTTATATTGTTGCTTCTATGTTTATTACCTTACCAACGGGAGCGTTGTGCATAGTGTGGATTATTTTACACAAACCAACCTAAATAATCATAATTTAAGGGTTCCATTGTTGGGTTCAACATCCCAACCTAGTACAATATAAGTTCCATTGTTGGGATGGTGCCCAACACAGGTTTTCTATAGCGAGGCATTTCACATTGGTTCGTTAACTTATGGTGAGTTATATCCATCTGTATTTGAATGAATTAGATGGTAAGCATCACGAAGGAGCTATTAGATCTCATTATAATACTCCTCCATCCTACACACTCAATCCACTAGAGAGGGACCGAAGCACCTTTACTGGCAGGATAACATCTTCCAAAGTAAGAAGAAGAAGAAACTCGATGTCCTTCGCTTCATGAATGTCCCCTAGAATTATTGGTATTGGAGGGAAATGCTCAATTTTAGTGAGTATTTCATTTATTGGCCTTTAAATAAGACTCATAAGCCCTTCTGTGGTGAAATTGCTCTTGCCACAATGATGCCAAACAGTTGTGTTCTAAAAGATTAACAAAGGTTGAGTGGTTATATAGCATCTTAGCATTGTTCAAAAGTCCAACACACACACACATAGATAATAGAAAAATCACGAAGATATACCAATAATTTGGACATGGAAAAAAAAGGGACAAAACCAAAGGGCCTAGCCCAGTCAGAATGATCTACTATAAACTGGCAAGTACAAATTTTAAACCTTATCCTATATACAAGAAAGGGCTACAAAGTTCCTCTAACTACACTATCCATACATGAAAGGGTTTTTTGTATAATGTTTTGGAGTAATTTCTACTACGAGTTATCACTGGAACTTTGGTACACCATGTTCGAGTTATAACAATGCACATTATCCAGGGGACTATCTTATTTCGTGAAGAGATTCGTTACTCCACACGTGACATTGTTGCAATATACATCGTCACCCTGAAAGGTTCAGCACTAGGCACAAACATAGAGTGGTTGATCGAGGTCAAATGTGGCTTACGAGAACTGATCGATGGTGTTTAGCAGGTATGGAGGAAGTGTTCACCGAGCCATTAGTCTAGAATAACTCTAGAAATAGGTTTCTTCTTCTCCTGATTTGACTTCATGCATAGCCTTTAATGTTTTAGTTTCAATTCCTGAAGGGAGTGTGAAACTTTTTTACAGATTATGGGAGATACATCCTCTATGATTTAAGCATGCATCTGAATCACTTCATCAGATTGACCACTCCAAGTTTCCAAAAGTGGTTTAATGATATGATTTCGGCCTGATTTAACTCGGATTGGGCAAATTTTATTGTCATTGAATTTGTTTAGTCGAGCCCATCAGTTTGATTATAATTTGTTGAAATTGGAGTTTTGAATTATTTTTAATTTGAGCCAGAATAATTCTTACCAAAAGATACAATTAGATTCATGTCGAACACGTTGAGATTCATGTCGGATAGCAAAATTTACTAATGTCATAATAATATTTATAATATTTTACTTACGAAGGAGAAAGTCTATAGGTTTTAAAAATAATAATTAGTTTTTTGTGTGATGTTAAGGATTTCAGTGTCAGGGATGTAAATATTAAATCTTGTATTAGATGTATAAATATAAAAGATTTATGTTATATGTTAGAAATGCTTCTTTAACTTTCTATGGAGGAATTTGCCAAATAAATATATATGTTAACCTATATGACCATGAAGTTAGGTAGCCCACAGACTTTTTCATTAAGTAAACACTAAATAGAAAACTCACAACTTGTTTCCCATATATGGCCGTCCCTATGGAAGAGGGAATAAGAAAATCTCTGGCCAAGGACGCACGAAAATCCGAAAAAAGGTTTGGTTAATGTCCTATCAATCAGTTTAATAGACTACATTATTATTTGGAATTAATTTCGCATGCACAGGCATCTTTGCTGTCATGCGGTGTACCCGTTTCAGATTTCAAAGCATTTGTTCATTTGTCAAGTGACAAAGCGTAGAGAAATGGAGTGGATGTCGAAATTGAAATAAATTAATTTTAGATCTAAAGGATCGATCACGGATCTGAGGCAATTCTTAAGTGATCGTACTCGCGTGTATATAATTATGGGAAATTTGAATAAAACCGGACAATTATTATGTATTTACGTATCAAATCTTAGGAAAATGTGTATTTCATTGTTAAAAAAGCTAATAAAAGTAATATTTTTATCTGCTGTTAGACATTTAAATGATATGGATGTAAATATAACAGTTTAAGTGTTAAATATATTAATACATAAAAATTTTATGTTATGTTACCACTCAATTTCTATGTATTTATGTAACTTACAATTAAATTTGACTTTTTACATGTATATTATCCTTATATAATATCAAAAAATCATTTTTGGTTTTGAAAAATAAAATACAATCTTAAATGGATATGCAATGTGACATGCATGTACAAATTGGAGTTTAGGTGTTAGACATATAAATAAATAGGAATCTAGTGACAAGTACCGAAATTTTCTTTCTTAAAAAGATCTATATAATATAAGGAGCATCAATTCGGATTGGTGTAAAGAGTTTGAGTTTTCACTTTTTTTTGTCATTTTGGAGCTCTAGATTGTTAAATAATAGCGACTATTTTCTAAATTAATATAATATATGATGCTTGCTAGATTATTCGTTGTGGTATAGTAACAGATTAACGTCTTAGCATTGTACAAGAGTTCAGCTAACACACAGTTCAAAGAGAAATAAACAGTGATGACTCTAAAAATTTTAATGTTGAAAACCCGTAAAGGGAAAAACCACCGGGTCTGACCCAGTTGTGAAAATCAACTATTGATTGATAATTACAGAAATTCGTTGTCCCCACATACGAAAAAGGATTCCAAGATTTTCAGGTTATTACGTCGACTGACAGCGTCTGATTTGTGGTGATTGACGATGAGTGGTTTTGATCAATGATGGTGAGCAGTGATCGACGATAGATGACGGAGGATAGCTGAAGTCGGCGGTGGTCGACGGTGACCGGCAGATGTCGACGATGGTAGGCGGTATTTGACGACGGTAGGTGGTGGTGGACGGAGGTTGGCTTTGGTCGACCGTGGTTGATGATAGTAGAGGACGATCGACGGTGGTCGATGGCGGTCGATGGTGATGCTGAGTTGTAACTTCTACTCAAGGCCTCAGACTCTCTCCCTAGGCTTAAGCTTCCCCCAATGTGAGGAGCGGGGGTCTATTTATAACATTCTGGGTGCAATTAATGTTTGAATTTGTACAATTTTTATCAGACGGTTCAGAGAGTTTCCTTCAATTATACGGTGTTTAATCGACATATGAGTCCTTTAATGATGTTAGAATCGAGTGATCTTGGACTCGTTGGATTCGTTTGGAGGAGACGCTCAATTTTTGTATAACTTTGCTAGTGTTGCCATCCATCTGACTTTCCAAATGTGTCTGAAAATCTTCCATGCATGGTTTAATGACTTGATCTAGCCTTTATTTGACTCATATTGGAAAAATTTTAATATCATTAGTTCCGTCGCATTGAGCCGGTCAATTTGACTATAAGTTTGCCAAAATCTGTGTTGAAAATGACCTTTTATAAAGATTTGAACGTTTCTTATTGTAAATATCATTTCTAGATCAATGTCTTGCCTCAAGATTCATGTCGGATGATGAAATTTTTTTGGTGGTGTATCAGTTGCCCTCTATTTCGGACTAGACCATTTTTATCATTCGAAATTATGAAGATCTAAAGTATTTGTGTCGTGTAGATAGATAACTTTATTAGTACTCATATAAGAAAACTTTTTATCCTTTTATGTTACCAAGCTGAACTCAGCTCAATTGCTTTGTTCCTTTCGCTTCATAAAGGAGTGCAGAGTTTGAATCCTATCCTAAACAGAATAAATAAAAAATTTTATCGGACCTCTAGATCAAGCTGGCCTAAATTGGGCTTCCCCGTGAGCCTAAATTTGAAGATTCGCCAGCCTGCTGTGAGCACGAAGCTGGACCGTGAAGCCAAAAGTTGGTTTGCCCGTAAGTGTAAAGCTGAAGAGATGGGCTAGAAATTTAAAAGGAAGAGAAATGGTTGGGAAATTATTGGGCACGTGGAATGGTGGAATAAAATTAGAATCCCGAAGAGTTGGGAGCCCGAATTTGAGGTAATGGGAAAATAAATCACTTTTTTTCTTACACGACTGCATTTTTTCTCTCTTATTTTTATTTTATTTTTTAGTATTGAGGGAATATCAAAAGTTTTTTTAATAAGCATTTAATGCTGCACTTATTTTAAAATTTATATTATAATTAGTATTTATGGTTTGATTCCTTTTTTTAGGCGATAAATAGGCCTCAAGTACAGGGTAGAGGCGGAGTCCTAAGCTGATCCAAGATTTCCCAGAAGAAGAAAATCGTCCAGCATAGTTGTGAAGAGTTACGACGCAAAAATGCGGTGAAGAGTTGCAGTGCAAGGTTGAAGTGTTGCGGCGAAGTGTTGTGAAAATGGAGACAACTAGAGAACCTCATTGTGCTGAGAAAAAAAAAAGAAAAGTCAAAACCTGGAGGATGCAACATCAATTTTGATGAAAAGCGACTTGGTCTTTTATCGAAAGAATAATTACTTCCCGAATGATATTGTGGTGAAATTACCAACTTTAACTGATCAAGTGTGTTTTCTTTCTTTTAGATACATTGACATTCATGATGTTGCCTTAAGTGCTGGCCTACGATTTCTTTCCGTTCCTGAGTTTATTAAATTTATGAAGGCGTTTGAGGTTTGCATTGCTCCATTTTCTTGTTGTGTAGTGACAATGATTATTGGGTTGATTGGTTTTTTCAGGAGTTGTGGGTTGACGTTAACACCGGTAATTTCGATACGACTTTGTGAGTTCTTTAAAGATACACATGATCGTGTGACGTTTAAGCATAAGACATTAGATTTCCGCTTAAAGAAATCAATAAGATAATGGTCTTAGAGAATCTTTTTTGCACAGAATAATTGGGGGCTCCACGAGAGGTGAGGAAGTTTTCAACAGTTGCTTGTCTCTCTTCAAACTATCGAGGAGGGAGTATTGCAGTTGCTGGCATTTTGTGAATTTAAGGAGACATTGTTTGAGACACAATATATTTATGAATTTGTGTGTGAGAAATCATTGTTTTAGGTTAAGTTTTCTTTTCATTTTGAATGATTCACTACTATAGTATTAAAGATATCTAAGAAGGGACATTTTGAGCCATCCCCCGTAGTTTCCTCAATGCAGCTCTTAACAAACAATGACTATCAAGTACTGCCTAAGAAACAATAAAAGAAGGTTAAAGTATCACAGAAGCCCCTCCCAAGTACTCCGATTATTCATGTTCCTGAGAATGTCCTATCTCATGATGTTCTGGGCTCCTGGAGGCCGAGAGTTTTGTAAGTTTCCTTTATTTTCTGCTATTGTATAATTATTTTATCTTTTTGACCTGATTTCCTAATCATTTTCATAGATGGATAACATGGTGAAAAACTAGAAGGGGTTTGGACATGCCGTGAGAACTTGGAACTCTAAATTTGTTAAGACCAAATATTTCTAAGTTGAGTTTGAGCATCGATATGAAACTGAAGTAAGAAGAGTCACAACTCCGGAATCATACTTGATAGAGTGCAAGATAGAACTGTCAACAAAGGCTACTCCGCACTCATTATTGCTTCAAAATCTAGAGAGAACTCAAGAGAGGTTGGTGGAAGCCTGAGCCAACTTTAGTAAAAGTAATAGGCACTTAAAAGCCCTTGAGTCAACCGGTGGCAGTTCAGGAGGAAGAGATCTGACTTTTGAAGTTTGTGAAAGAAGGTTATGTTGCAGAGGATAAGCATGAAGTGATTTAAGACTTCAAGAGTTCACATGAATTCAATACTATCATTCAAGATCATGTCTAAGAAGATCTTGATCATGTATATTAAATTGTGGTAAAGGAGCAGCAAAAATGGTTCAATATAGAAGAATTCATTTGGGGTTTTTGGAAGGGAAGTCCGGTGGTGCAATGTCGAACCAGAGTTGCCATGGAGGGGTTACACCTAACCAAGCTTCAGAGGATCCTTCCTCTGATTTCGATGGTGAAGACATTGAAAGTGAGTTGAAAAAGGTACATTTTAATGAAGAAGTTCTATAAAGTAAGAAGGTTACCGTGGGGATAAATTGTTAGCGTCCTTTTACATGGCTGAGGTTATGCATCAGAGTATTACTCAAAGATGTTAACATGTTTGAGAGGACCCATCGGGAGTCTGCCAAGGGCATATTAATCCATCCAAGTTTGTTCGTTGAAGCATTGCTCTCTTATGAACCAATGTGGAAGGGATCAGATATAGCCAACCATGGATTGTTAACCTATCAAAGAGTATTCATTGGAATAAAAACTCGGTGATGATTACCCATATGGTAGAGGTTAGATCAAATCCCCTTGGGATCGATCCTTCTCCGACTAAGATACAATCAAAGTAGTGTATTTCTCAGGTCAAGAGCAAATTGAGACTCATAAATGAGTCGTTAAGCTTTATAAAGATATTTTTTTTTGTACAAAAAATTAAGTTACTAATATTTAATAAGTCTGAGAAATATTGACATTATTTGCAAGATGACATTGACAGACATAGATTATATTAATGGAGTGCTACTAGTAGTATTTGCAAAGATATTCGGCATTCTAAGTCCGAGGCAGAATTTTCCTAATTGAATCTTTGAGCTTAAAGGTTCAGGCTTGATCATGGCAGTCATTATATATGGAACTTCCTAGAGAGGGGATAATCTGCTACATTGTTGACCATGACCGGTGGCTTCGATACTATGCAAAACCAGGTCATCGATGGTGATAGGTCAAGGCTTCACTCTTTGAATAAAGTGTTGAGAAATTCTTCGGCACCAGACAGATGACCTTGAAATCTTATGGCTTGTTGTTAATTCTAAGGAATGGTTTAACTAGTGTAGACAGGTTTTGTTGTTGAAGATGGTCATGCTGCTCACGATGCAAGCTCTAAGCTCCTTATTTTAGCAAGTTTATGTTTTATAATGTGGTAATTCATGACTTCAAATCAAGTGTTTCCTGAGGTTATGCTTATTTGAATATCATGGGAAATATTAAAGTTGATTAGTGCGACACAGCTTAGGATCCCACGGTTCCCTCGTTCTGTTGACGCTATTTTCTTTTAAATTTTCTTAGCTTAAAATAGTTATGAAACCCATTTAAACCAAGGAAATCTCGTTAGTAACTGTGGGATACCCCCTCTGAGGGACTCCCATAAATTCAAAAGGACATTTTAAGTTTAATGAAATTTCAAAGGATTTATGGTTACCTTTGAACCTTTGATTTATGGTTACCTTTGAAAAAGTTTGTTTTAGGTTTTGAAAATGTTGATTAATTTTCAAAAAATTAATTGACTTTGCAAGAGAAGTTGACTACACACCAAAGCAGTTGTGATATTTTGTAGCTAAAGTAAAATGAGAGAAATTAAATAACACTGTTAAAGCATACCTATCATCTTCCCAACATTCCCGCTGAAGGATTAGCTTTTACAACAAGTATATAATTTTGAAAAAAATTATATAAATTATAGGAGTAGTTGAAGGTGTATCTAATAGACTCTAAACTATAACTTAATGAGTCCCGAAAGATCTTAATGGATGACTTTAGAACAGAATATAACAAGTTCAATTTGTCCTTCAAAATATTTAAGCGAATCTAAAGTGTTCGGGGAATGACTCTGAACTGCTTTAAGTATCCCTTGAAACGTTTGAGTTCATTTTGAACTTATTATATCGTTCTACTAATCATCCCAGGTTAAATTAAAGTTACCCCATTACTCGATGACTTTGACATTTTAATCATCCCAAGGACAGGGTACTTATTTAATCCATTGATACTTTACTTAAAAGTTATGTAGGTGAGTACCCCTAAGGCAAGTTTCAGTCATTGAAGACCTTTGTACCCATCATTAAATCTAAGCTTTTAGTGCTTATCATCAATCATATTATCCTCTAAATCCCATCAAATTAATTAAATATCAGGCCCTTTAATAAATCTAATAGAAGAAAAATTAACAAAGGTTAGAATTTTCATTTAGCTGATGTGGATTTTGAATAAAAGAAGTGAGATCATAATTAATTGTGGACTTAATCATAAGTTAAACATCCTCTCCTTAGCTTAAGCCCATCACTTGGAAAACATTTGATTTTGATTAACTTCCAAATTCTGATAATTTAGAAAATTTATAAATTTATTCTTATCATGAAAAAGGTGGCAATTTGGTTTCTAATTTTTACTCATTATGTTTCAATCATCCAAACATATTCATTAGGATCAAAATTACCCAATTTCCCTTTAGATTAATCCTAAATTTTGATTAAGGAACCAAAATTCAAAGTGACTACTTTACTCTTGGGATTTTTCACCTCATAACTCAGTAAGCACCACTCAAATGACTTATGAGATTTTTGAGTACCCTATCCATATAGTAATTAAAACATGAGAGTAGAAAAATGTGGTTTTCAGGTTTTAATTTAAATAATTATTATTTTTAACTTTAGAAAATAGGATTTTCAAAGTTAATTTATTTAATCAATCAAAATAAAGTTTTTGGTTAATGGAAAAATTATTAAATTTTTCCTTAGGTTAGATAAATACTTAGACAAAATTTTATGATTTTTTGAATCAAATCTTTAGTATAATTATTTATTGAATTTTATGATTTAATTTGAATGGAAAAGATGTTTTATTTACAAAAAATATTTTTTATATTTTAATTAAACCTCTCCGACTTCAAATAACTCAGAGAAACAAATTTTATATTTTTATGTTTTTAAATTTATTTATTTTAATTATTTTAATTAGAAAATAGAAATGAATTCCTTTTAAGCCTTTAGAAATTTATTTTTTAACTTAAAAAAATTAGAAAAAATGTTTTAATGAGTCCTAAGTGATCAGAAAGCATTTAGTGAAATTTTAAATATTTTTTGTATTTTTCAAATTTTTAACTATTTTTAATTATTTTTTATTTAAAACATAGGCCAAAAATCAAGTATTTTATCAAAAAAGACTTTTATTTTTCCTAAGTGCTCCTGAACATAAGGAACTCGGAATACCACTTTCAAAATTTTCCTAAGTGTATTTAATTTATCATAATTATTTTTGTGCAAAACTACAATATTTCTTGAAAAGTCAACTTTAGTGCTTAAACTTAATCAAATAATTTTTAAATTTTTACATTGGGTTAACAAGATTTTTACATAGAATGCAGAATTGATTTTCTTGATTTTTGATTATTGTTTATTAACATAAATTAGTACAAGATATACAAACATTATTAAATACAAAAATTTACAAAATTATTCAAGCCATCATAATATTTTTCCTAAGCTTCACTGGCCATAAGAAACCTACTAAAATTTATCCCATAATTTTTCATGATATATTTCAATTTATACAATTAATTTAAGAAAAAATAGCCATCTTAGCTTTAAAATTAGGGTTCGAAGCACAGAGATTTCCTCTGACCTTTGAAAAATCGGAGAACATAATCTCTTTCAAAAGGAATAAACCCTCAAAATTTCAAGCTATGGTGAGCAATGCTTAGCTATAATGAATTGAAATACTACAAAGATATTTAATTAATTAAAAATCAATGAGTCAAAGATATTTAATTAATTAGGAAATTTTAATTTATTTTTAGCTAAAAATACTACAAAGATATTTAATTAATTAAAAATTTGTTACTTTTTTATTTTTAGTCCACATGATTTTCCTCTATTCACTGAGCAAGAGGTTATTTTTATTTTATTTTTCTAATTTTCAAAAACAAAGTTATAATTTTTCAAAGTTTTGGAATTAAAATAAATCAAAAATCCCTAATTTTCTACTTTTCCTGCTCAGTCGCAGCGCCAACCTCGTTTGCTCCGAGCTTTGCATGCGGTGCTCCGCCATTTGACGCCGCCAGACACATCAGCTACCACATGTCTTGTGCTTCATGTATAAAGAGTTCATCCGACTTGATTTCCTCCGTCCATCGAATAAACGGGCAATCAGACAGCTCTCCATCATCGTCCTCAAGTGTCCTAATCCGAGAATTATTCAACTTAAAACCCTAAGATCTCCCTCTAAACTCAAGCAAATTGCATGGGGTTTGTTTCTAAACCTTCAAATACTTGAGAAGAACATATTTATACTGCATATAGGGTATGAAATACAGTAAATACGTATGGAGAATTAAAATAGGCTTGGATATGAGAGGGGAGACCTCAATCTGATGGTTGTAGTAGCTTTGATTGGGTCCAGCGCCTCCAAGTAAACTCTTCAGCCTCGTGAATTTTTTAGGTTTGATTTTCATCAAGGTCATTTTTAGGAGCTAATCTAGAGCTAAGTTAGAGGTTGTTTAGAATGGGGCGTTTGTAGGGAATAAACTCCTCTCACTCTGGTGATGGTATGAGAACAGTTAATTGAACTTTGGTGGACTATCGCTGAAACTTTGAACTCAAATTTAAGCTCTCACAGTGGGAACAAGAGGGGGAAAATAGTGGGATTATGTTGAGGAGTTCTTGGAGAGTCTCTGGAAGCAATTAGTTAGAGTTTCTTCAAGAAATTTGCTAGCTCTTTTTTGCGTCCACAGAGGGGTGGTTTAAATAGAAGAGGCTATAGTGGCTCTCAGGCCAAGTTGAGATAGCCAGAGTGTTGCCTAGGTAGAGGGAAGAAAGGCCCTAACAATAAATCAAGCTTAGTCAGCTCATGTGAGTTCAATTTTGGGATTTGAACAACTTAGGCTCCATTGGGGGGACAGTTTCTGGTGGTTGAGGTGGTGGCTGGCGAATGTTTGGTCATCTCTTAGCTAGGGGGGTCAGGGGGTGGCTAATTATGATTAACTCCCAAGGGTAAGCAATGGTGGCAAAGATATTTAAAGTTTTTGCCAAATATGGAGTGAAATCCATTCAATCAAGGGACCATTGGTCCATATCTCATCTCGAGTTGGCTTGGAAATTCTAGCCTAGTCACTAGTGTGCACTTGGTGGCTAGAGTGGTCCATGGTTGGCCAATTTAGCTTTGCATAATCAACTTTGGTGCATGGGTTCAACATTGGTCATAATGACTTGAAGTTGGGTTTGGGTTAGGTTATTCATGTAATTAGGCTCAATTGATTGATCAATATTGTGTGGATGGCTGTCACAAAAGGTTTAGAAAATATTTACAGTGATTTGGAATTTATTTAGAGGCTCACTTTGAAGGATTTTAGACATTTGATTAATTTGGGGATGTTGGGTTAAACTTGGGTTTAGGTTAGGCTAGAGTTGGGCTAAGTCCAAATTGAGGGTTCAAATTGGTCTAGAGGGATGTTGGATGTTATAGAGGGATGTTATGAAGAGTTATCAACATTAATTGGGTGTCAATTTTGGCATTTGGGCATTCAATTTGGCGACATTTGGAGATATGGCTAAATTAGGGCAAAATTGTGGGTTTTGGATTTGGGTGAAATTGGGCTCAAAGTATGAGTCAATTGAGTTGGGATTTGGTCTGAATTGAGTTTTTCAAAAATTGAAATTATGAAAAATTGTAACCAAATTGGTGGACATTTGAGGTGAATTAGGGTAATTGGGCCTTTGAGGGCAATTGTGGCTTTTGGTCAAAATGGGTCAAATTGAGTTCAAATAAATGGTCTAAATTGATTTTGGGGACACTTGAAATGATTTTAAAGGTTTTGGGAAAGTGATACACCAAAAATATATGCATTTTTATACCCATATTTTATACTCATTTTTGGTGATATTTCACTTTAATGGATAATATTTGCTATCTTTTATTGCAGGTTTTTGATTTTGAGGACTTGGAGCAAAAATGATGAAATTTAGAGAAAAAAATGGAGAAGTTCAAAATTTGTTGAACGCCAACGGTGCCATTTCACATAAACTTGGGATTTATGTGGGTGGAAGCCCTATTTGTAGAAGATTCGACAAATTTGGATGTTTTTTAAGAGTTACTGGATGCACCTATTGGAGAACCAAACTAGCCTCTATTTAGGGCCGAAATTTGATCATAAATCCCCCCCTTCGCACCATTTCAACTTCTTCCACTCATTTTTGATTTTCCTCTTCACACATCTACATTCCACACCACTCCACACCATTAGTTAGTTATTATTTTTATAGATTTGAGTTTTTTTGGTGAGTTTAAGTGTGAATTCTTCTCTAAGAAGTATTGGAGAGGAAGAGAAGTGAGAGATTGCTTCTTCCTACATTTCCTAAGAGAGGCTACAAAGGATTTGCGTTGAGAAAGAGTTTCAGATAAGTGTTATTTGTTTGTTATTGTTGTATGAAATTTATTTTATATATGAAATTTGTGTTTTGTTGTATCTTTCTCATGAAGTCTGAGTAGATTGTTTTATCTTTCTCTCTACTATGAGATATAGTGAAATGAAGAAATAATGTGGATGTGCTAATATTTAAATTTAAAATAAATTGTGATGGTCTTTTAACTCCACTCTTAATTTACTTTTCGATCTGCACAATTGAATTCTTAAAATATGTTGTGAAACATATGATCCGGTAAAAGGAGTATGAGTTCTACAATAGAGTGAGTATCACATTTAAGTCCACAAGAAAGTATTTCGTTCATGGGATTAAGTATAAACAGATAAAGAAAAATACTTTGTTGAGTGTAGAATTGGAGATTTGTAGGGTGACTGACTAAAAATCCCCAATTTGATCCTAGTGTTTAAAAACTAAAGCGAGAGTTAGCCTTCAGCGGAAAGGAAGTGGGAGCTCTAGAGTGGGAGCCAGTATCCTCCTAGCCTAGACATAGATTTAGGGGCTAAACCTAAGATTAACCAATGATTTTCTATAACACTAAATAAGAGTAGAGACTTAAAATTGCTGCTATTTGATACAATACATATTTAAACCATTTATCTTATCTCATTTCACAAAAAACTCATTGTAGTGGGAAAGTTGCATTTTCACATTAGAAAAATTCATCATATTAACATAGTGTCATAGTTATTAATTTTAAAACCTGCTTTTAAATTCTACTAGTATTAAATAATTTAACTTTGATAACATCTTAAACTTTAAAAATTAGTGACAATAATTTTGTTTGATTTCTGTAAAATTCCTAGTTAATTTATCATTTCATTCTAGTTTTTTTTCTATTTTTTTTGTTTTAACATGTAGGAAGCCATGAGTGGCTCCTTATATATATATACATATTTTTTTTTCCATCAAGGAGAAACTAGTGTCTCCCTACATGTTGAATAAAAGGAAGATTAAAAGGTTAAGTGTAACAAGATGGCTTGATGAATCAATATAAAAATCATCAGTCCATTCAAAGTAAAGGACAATATTAAATAAAGGAAGCATAATGTTCCAAACAACATAAGTGAAAACCCAAAAAGGGAAGAGGAAAGGTGCAAACAAAACAAAACAGTCACCAAGATCAGAATCAACTATAAAGTGTGACCACAAAAAAT
>NW_018165632.1:87105-103072 GCF_001263595.1 Phalaenopsis equestris
CACAATAATTTGTTCAGAACATCTACCAGTAGTCGCCAAAAGGTGAGCAGTTCCATTGCCTTTCCTGTTGATATACTGAAATTTAATAGGGTAGCTGCCAAAGTTCCTTTGAATTTTCTTTATCCATCTTCCAATGTGCCAAGGGGGGTCTTCCTCATGCTGCAAAAAATTGGTGCAAACATTGGAGTCAGTTTCAATTATTAAAGGTCCAATATTACATTGGACAACAATTTTAAGAGCCCAGAAAATAGCTATCATTTCAGTTTCTGCAGCATCTAAAGCCCAAGTTAGTGAGAATAAATGGAGAACATGGTGACCAAGGGAGTTTCTGAAAACCCCACCACAACCAGCAGATCCTTTTAAAAAACTTCCATCAGTGTTAGCTTTCAACCAGCCATTAGGAGGAGGAGCCCTTTCAATCAAAGAGAAACTAAAATTATACTGATTATCAGCTTGAGGAACCCAATTCCTGAAGATATTAGGGAACCTTTGATATTTGATGATTTTCTGTAGGTAAGATGTGCAATGTGTAGCCACAACTTTAGCAAGAAGGGTTGAACCTTTATATTTAACACTATTTATGCACATCCATACAAACCAAGCCACTATACAAAGAATAACCTATAAATTGATCTGTTTCCACTCTTCCTAGCAGTTGAAGAAGTTGATCCAGCTGAGATTCATTGTATCAATTTTGATCTTGAGCAATAAATCAGTCCAAACTTTTTGAGAGAAGTTACAATTAAAGAAGAGGTGATCCAAGGTCTCCTCCTCCACAAGGCACAGAAGACAGACAAATGGTCTCCTCAGTCCTTTCATTTTCAAGATATCATCTGTTGGGAGCATATAATACCATAATCTCCAGCTGAAGAAGGACATAGAAGTGGTAAGGTGTTTCCCCCAAACTCCAGTGCCCGAGTGAACATAAGGCCAATGAAAGAGGGTTTGGTAGATAAAGGAAGTGACTTTTTGAGAGTTGGCTTTTTTAATAACAATCTTGTCTCTTTGATCAGGATAAATAGGTGTTTGCTTGACCAAGTGCAGCTGCTCACTATTGAGAATATTAGAGAGAAGGGTATAATTCCACTGATTACCATTCCAGTAATCTTTAACCATATCTTGAGTATTTTGGATAAAGATAGATCCTTTGATTTTTTTCACAATTCCAAGTCCACCTATCCAGCCAGAAATTAATATGACCTTCCCCAAGCTCCCAGATGAAAGTCTCCTCAGCTTGCTCTCTAACCTCTAACAGCTTACCCCAAAGTCTAGAGTCACCCAGTTAACCAGGCCAGGGTTAGCAGATCTGCAGTATTTCCCTTTCATAAACACAGCCCAAAGGCTGTCTTGGGCTCAAAATTTAATCCAAAGTTTGCATAAATTAATAAAGCTCATATACTGAAAATCTTTAAAACCCAAACCTCCAGCACAGTAAGGTTTGCAAAGTTTTTTCCAAGGAAGCCAATGAACTTGTTCTTTCTGACCAGCCTATAAAAATTTGTTGAACATTCTCCCTAGGAGCATCTGATTACCTTTCTTCATAGAAAACATTTGTAGGACATAAGAGGGGAGGGCAGTGAGAATACTTTTAAGTAGAATGATCCTCCCACCATTGGACAAGAAAGAATTGGTCCAGCAGTGCAGTTGGTTCTTAATCTTATCAGTGACCCCATTAAATTAGATCTGTTTGTATCTGCCCTTGATTAAGAAAATACCCAAGTATTTGATAAGCAAAGAAGACAGGTGGAAACTTGTGTTACTAGATATCTAATGTTTTATCTGTTGAGATATGTTAGAGCTAGGATAAAATTGGCATTTGGGAAGATTTAACTCCATGCCTGGGTGAGCTAAAAATGATTGAGGGCCTTGTACAACAATATGGTAGCATTCTTAGTGGCATTAGAGAAAATAATCACATCATCAGCATAAGCTAGATGACTAATACAGACATTAGATTTGTTTTGATAAGCCGGATAAGGGGAGCTAGAGAACAATTGATTCAGCAATCTTGAGAAATAATCCATAGCCAAAATAAAAGTAGTAGGGGACAGGGGGTCTCCTTGTTTGATCTCTCTGGAAGCAGAAAAGAAGTCATGACAAGAACCATTGATAAGGAAAGAATGATTGTTACAGAGAAGCCATCTTTTGATCAGCATAATAAAGCCTTCAGCAAAGCCCCTAACAGCAAGGGTTTCAAGGATGAAATCCCAGTTGATGGTGTCATAAGCCTTCTTAATGTCTAATTTATAGATAACATTACCCCCTCTACATTTCCTGTCCAAGTCAAGCAACATCTCTTGGGCCAGCAAAATGTTATCAGAAATAGATCTCCCTTTAATAAAGACAGTTTGGTTAGCACAAACAAGTTGCTGAAGATGAGGTTGAATCCTGAAGACCAGAATTTTACTTATGGCCTTGCAAATAACATTAGTTAAAATAATGGGCCTGAAATCTCCCTAATTATTTTTGGCTTGGTTTTTAGGAATCAGAGTGATAGTTGAAGAGGTGAAGTATCTGGGTGGGTTGATACCTCTAAAAAATTTCTGAATGGCAGAAATGACTTCATTCTTAACCATAGTCCAGCAGCTTTTGTAGAACTTTGCAGTGTAGCCATCAGGGCCAGCAGTTTTGTCATCATCTATAGAATTAAGAGAAGCTCTAATATCATCTTCAAAAGGGATTTGATCAAGGGTCATCCTACTGACATAGTCAGTCCCCTCAGCAAATAAATTGGCATCAACACAAGTTCTAGTTGTGGGATGGGAACTAAAGAGTTGTTGAAAAAAGTTGACAGCATCAAGGGCAATGTCATCAGCCTTAGTTAACTTAATACCCTCAGAGTTCTCAATCTCCAAGATCATATTACATTTT
The DNA here is from genome assembly GCF_001263595.1 of Phalaenopsis equestris. Classification (NCBI taxonomy): domain Eukaryota; kingdom Viridiplantae; phylum Streptophyta; class Magnoliopsida; order Asparagales; family Orchidaceae; genus Phalaenopsis; species Phalaenopsis equestris. Next base: position 89,977 of record NW_018165632.1, read on the forward strand.
CTCCTGAAATTTATGCAGGCATGAAAGAAGCTAGAGTTTCTGTCCCCCTCAGTGAACTTGATCATAGCAGCTTCTTGCTACAAGAAGGCTTCATGATAGGTGATATGAGCAAGTAGTTCCTCATTAGCTTTATGAAGCTCCCTCTTAGTTTTTAAGCCCATTTGGAAGTCTTCTTCAGTGCAAAACACCTGCTTTTGAGCAGTTTTTAAGTTCTCATTAACATCACCAAAAGTATTCCAATTCCAATTCTTTAAGTGGATGGCCACCTTCTTCTGTAATTTTCATAGGTTTATCCAAGTACCACAATTATCATTAATGGTCCAAGCATTATTAATTTCATTGATGAAATTAGGATGAAGAGTCCACATGTTCTGGAATCTAAATGGTGAACCCCCAGGTTTAACAGCATTATGAATAGCACACAGGATGGGTCTATGGTCAGACCCAAACATGGCTAGGTGAGTGATGACAGTATAAGGGAAGGTTTGAAGCCATAAAGAATTCCCCATCATTCTATCAAGCCTTTCCCAAAGAACCACTCTTATCCAAGTGAATTTAGGACCCTAAAAACCTAGATCAAATAATTGAGCATCAATAAGGAATTCATTAAACTTCAGCGTAGAGCTTTGAGAAGGAGGCCTGCCCCCATTTTTTTCCTCTGGAGAGGTAATACAATTAAAATCCCCCTACAATCCAAAAGGAGTTAATGGTCTGGCTGATATGGATGGTCTAGCTTATATGGGCAAGATCCTTCCATTGCAACTCCTGATGCCTTGGGAGACTGCTGGCATAGACAAAGGTAGCATAACCCACTTGAGCACCTACCACAAATTGAACATGAAGATATTGGGGGTTGTTCAGAATAATCTTCCACTGTAATTCAAATCTGGCAAAAAACTAAATCTTGTTATTATAATTAGCATAATTGGAAAATTTGGGGAATTTTCTGAGAATATTAGAGTAATTCTTAGAAACCATGGGTTCCAAAAGAGCAAAACACCAAATTTGATGAGTTTTCACAAGGTGAGCTAGCCTTGTGACAGATTTGGGGTGTGCAACACCCCTAATGTTCCAACATAACAACTTCATCATTGTGAAAGGGATCTCCCTTTCTTTCTTGTTCTCTGTGTAGAATCTGGCAGCTGCTTAATTCCTTCCATAGGGGTAGCATCCTGCAGTAGCTTCAATTCCAACTACCCCTTTTTTTTCCTGCTCTTCCTTTGAGTTTGCCATTCTTTAGTAAGCACCTCAACAATTAATTCCACTGTAGAGTTTTGGATTTTATGGGAAGTAATGTCTATGTTGCTTCTAGCACTGTCACCTTGTTTGCTCTTCACTGCCTGTTCCAGAGCAATCCTGGAGGGAATATTTAGTTCATTAACCTCTTTAATAATACTTGGTAGCTTAGGACAGATAGCCATATCAGTGCACCAATAAATGTTGCCTGCTCATCAGTCTTGTTGATATCCTGTCCCAAGATTACATTAGAGACTCCGTGAGTAGGCAAGCTTTTAAAAGATTATTTTTTATTTTATGGATGTAGCCTATAACATTTATCCACATTGTGTCTAAACATCTTGCAGTGAGGACAAAATAAAGGCTTTTGTTCCATAATAATGCTTTGCCAAAACCCCTCCTCAGCTATTCAAATCCAAACCCTCTTTATTTCAGGCAAAGTGATATCTCTTTCCACCAGCACTCTAGCCCCTGCTGGTCTAGCCAGATTGTAAGTTGGGGCATCAACTTTTAAAGGGAAGTCAAGCACCCTTCCAATATTAAACAAAACATTTTGATGGTAATATTGAATAGGTAGGTTAGGAAATTTAAACCAAATTGAGACAATTGGGGGTTCTTTGCTTGGATCAAATTCTGGAGTCCATTTTAGTAATTTCTTGGGGGTTCCAACAATTAGTAAGGTTTGTTTAGCAAACACTTTAGCATAATCTTCCTCATTAGACATTTTGATTAGTAGGTGTCTACCATCCATTAAGCTCAGCTGCCAAGCACCAGCGAGATAGAGTTCCTCAAAAAATTTTCTAACATCATCCATTTTTGGATGGCCAAATTGAAACTTGCCAATCAAGGTGAACTTGATTGTCTCATTTAGAGACTGCATCTCCCCAGGAGTGAAAAAAACAACAGGTTCTCCCTCTTTGACTCCAATAGGAGAAATGTAGTAAGGGCATGATGGCATGATGACTTGCCAACTGCTGCATCATGTAAGGCTTGGGGAAAAACCAGATGGTCATAGTTTTTGGGAAAATCTTGCCCTCTACCAACCACCCCAACATACGTGGCTTGGGTCCACTGAGCATTAACTTCTACATTAATGGGGCTAAGCTCCATAGAGACAACAAAAGTACAGAACAAAAGTCATAGGACCAAGAAAAACACAAAGGAACAGTAAGAACTCCCCAGCAGTCACAAGCAAACAAAAACCAGTCCACTTGGCCTAGTGAGGAGCCACAGCAAGGGAGCAGCAGAGAAGAAACTCAATGGAATAGTAAAACAAAAAATAACCTCAGGAAACCCTCCACCACCACCAAAGGAGATAGTAGAAAAGAAACCAACACAAAACACCACCACAGAAAACCAAAGTCGCCAGCAGCCACCACTCAACATCCTTCCAAAACCCTAGTAGAGCACCACCAAACCCAGCCGCCAACCATCCTGTATAAACAGAAAGTCTTATATTACTTAATAACAATATGTATACTTTTGTAGAATCCCAAATTTAAGTGCTTAATGTTATTATTCATTAAATACCACATCAAGGTTTTGACGTCGTTGCAAAGAGTAAACTTTATCAATTTTACACAACTATATGTTCTCGAGATCTAGTTTTTAGAGCTGTTGCCGGAAAATGTAACCGTAAATTAAATAGATTTGGTAAATTAGGATATTTAGAGATAAAAATATACAAAATACAAAATATCAAAAAAATTATAAAATAAAAAATCCTAAAAATTTATAACTATATATTTAAGAGTATTTTTAAGAAAATTTTCTTTCCTTATTAAATTTGTTAATGCAAAATATTGGATCTGAAGGTTTAGTACCTTACAATTTAGAATTAGAATGTACTACTAGAAAAATTCAAAAATAACAAAAAGAAATTTAAATTTTGAACAAAATGACAAATAACTTAGATACTCAAATAAATGAAAATCGACAAAGACCTTTAAAAGATTATGCTAATCCAACAACAGATGAACTTCACTTAACTATCTATAATCTTGATGTTGCTGCTAATTCATTTGAGCTTAAACCTGTTATCATCCAAATGGTACAAAATATTCAGTTTTGAGGAACTGTTATTAAAGATCCTAACTTACATCTTGTTAGTTTTCTTGAAATTTGGGCTACTTTTAAATACAATGGAGTGTCTAATGATGTTGTTAGGCTATGAATTTTTCCTTTTTCATTAAGGGATAAAGGCAAAGCTTGGTTAAACTTATTAGCACATGGATCTATCAGAAAATGGGTAGAACTATCACAAAAATTCTAGGCTAAATATTTTCAATCCTTGAAAACCGCTAAGCATAGAAATGATTTAATATCTTTTTGTCAGTTTGAAGCGAAATCGATATATGAAGCCTAGGAAAGATTTAAGGATCTCCTTAGAAAATGTCCACACCATGATTTATTAGATTGGTTAATAATTCAATTTTTTTTACAATGGATTAGTAGGATCACTTATATCTATTATAGATGCTGCTCCTGACAGCCTGACAGATCTTTAATGTCAAAACCTTTTGATGAAGCATACTCTTTAATAAGAAATAACTACTAATAATTTTTAATGGCCCTCTTAACGGGTAAATTCTAGGAGAGTAGCTAATATTGATGAATCTGATGCAATGTCTATTTTAGCATCTCAAATTGCTGCTATATCGAAAAAGATAGATGAAATTAGAGTAACTATTCTCAAATACCACAAATATTGGAGGAAAATTCACTAAGATAGCTAATTGATACTCAATCAACTTATGAAACTTTGAATGCTATTAATAAACGAAATAACAATCCTTATTCTAAATATTACAATCTTGGATGGAAAAATCACCCTAATTTTAGTTGGAATAATTATAACGATTGAATGAACCCCTGAAAAAATTTAAACAATCAAGGAAATCCTAATTATCGACCTTACTATCCTCCTGGATTTAACTCTAACCATAACCCACAAGTTAAGGAAAAGAAATTAACGATGTAATTAGTAATGTTGAATATGGGAAATCAAATACAAAATCAAGGGGCTACTATTGAAATATTGAAAATCAATTAGGACATAGTGCGGCTGCACTTAGTAACAGACCTTCAAGAAATCTTCCGAGTATGGTGGAAGTTAACCCCAAAGATCAAAATAAAGAACAAATTAAAGCAATTCAATTGCAAAGTGGAAAAGAAGTTGAAACAAGAATCCAAAGAGAAACATAAGTTAATAAGGAGAAGGAAGAGATGGAAAGTGACCATAACGAAAATGAACAAACACAAGTTCCCTTAAAAAAACCATTACCTCTGTTTCCTCAACGACTAAAATAAAAGAATAAAGACAAAAAAATTTACAAAATTTTTGGAAATTCTTAAAAATTTAACGATAAACCTTCCTTTCATTGAGGATTTGGAACAAATGCCAAATTATGTGAAATTTATGAAAGATTTACTAAACAAGAAAATAAAGTTTGCAGATCATGAAATTGTTGCACTTAGTGAAGAGAGATGAAGAGTGTAGCGCAGTTATCTAGAATAAGCTTCCTGAAAAGTTAAAAGATCCTCAAGGTTTTACTATACCTTGTGTAATTGGTGAAAAGTTTTATGGAAAAGCCTTATGCGATTTAGGAGCGAGTGTCAATGTTATGCCTATATAAATTTTTAAATGTTTAGATTTAGGAGAAATTTCCCCTACTACTATAACTCATCAGTTAGCTGATCGATCAATCACTTATCATAAAGGAGTTATAAAGGAGTTATAGAAGAAAGTGGATAAATTTATTTTCCCTGTAGACTTTATAGTATAAGATATGGAGGAAGATAAAGATATGGAGGAAGATAAGATATGGAGGAAGATAAAGAAATTCCTATTGTTTTGAGTAGACCATTTCTTGCAACATAAAGGGCTGTGATAGATGTGCAAAAAGAAGAATTAATAATAAGAGTTAATGATCAAGAACTAAAATTTAATATTACAAAAGCTATGAAACATCCTACGATAGAAAAAGATGATGAATGTTTTAGGATGGAAGTTACTGATTATAAAAGTAATGAGCAATTTAAGAAAGACTTTAAAGAAAAATTAAAGCAAGAAGGATTGAGTGAAAATGAGGATGAAATAAAAGAAGAAAATTTAGATTATATTCAGGACATATTTGAAACTTTAGATTTGTTGGAAAATGATAATAAAAATCTTATTCCTTCAAGTATTAAACCATCTGAACTTAAACTGATAGTATTACCTGCTCATTTAAAATATGTGTTTTTAGGAGATTCATCTACATTGCATGTACTCATTTAAAATATGTATTTTTAAGGGATTCATCTACATTGCATGTTATTATATCCTTTGAATTAAATAAAACTTAAGAAAAAATATTAATATAAACTTTAAAAAGATATAAAATGGCTTTTGGATGGACTTTAGCAAATATTAAAAGAATTAGTCCTTCAAATTGTATGCACATAATTCCATTAGATGAACAATACGAACCTAAAGCTGATCCTAAGAGGAGATTAAACCCAATAATGAAAGAAGTTGTTAAAAAAGAAGTTTTAAAATGGTTAGATGCTGGAATTTTATGCTATTTCAGATAGTGTTTGGGTAAACCCAATTTAATGTGTTCTAAAGAAAGGAGGAGTGATAGTTCAAGTAATGAGAAAAATGAATTAGAACCAATAAGACAAGTTACTGGTTGGAAAATTTGTATAGATTATATAAAATTAAACTTGGCCAAAATTAAACTTGGCCTTATATAAAATTAAACTTGGCCACCAGGAAAGATCACTTTCTTTTATCCTTTCTAGATCAAATGTTGGATAGATTGACTAGAAATACATATTATTATTTCTTAGATGGATATACCGGTTATCATCAAATTCTAATTTCTCTTGAGGATCACGACAAGTAACATTTACAAGCCCTTATGGAACATTTGCTTTTTGTAGAATGCCTTTTGGACTACCCAATGCAACTACAACATTTCAAAGATATATGATGTCAATATTTAGTAATTTGATTGAGCATGGAATGGAAGTATTTATGGATGATTTCTCTGTGTTCGGAACTTCATTTAAATTATGCTTAAAAATTATGCTTAAATAATTTTTATGCTTAAATAATTTAGAAAAAGTTCTACAATTATGTGAAAAAATCAACCTAGTACTAAATTGGATGCAATTTATGGTTGCAGGAGGAATTGTATTTGGCCATAAAATTTCTAAAAATGACATGGAAGTAGATCCTCTTATGGTTGCAGGAGGAATCGTACTTGGGCCTAAATTTCTAGAAATGACATGGAAGTATACCCTGCAAAAAATTAAGTTATTGAAAAATTACCACCACCTACTACTGTCAAAGAGGTAAGTAGTTTTCTGGAACATGTTGGATTCTATAGGCATTATATAAAGAATTTTACATAAATAACTAAGCTATTATGCCAACTTTTAGAAAAAGATATGAAATTTGATTTAAATGAGGAATGCATAAAAGTATTTGAATTATTGAAAGAAAAATTAATCACTACACCTATAATAGTACCACCTGATTGGGAAAAACTCTTTGAAATTATGTGTGAAGCTAGTGATTATGCTATTGGAGTTGTGTTAGGACAAAGGCGCAACAAAGTTTTTAAAGTAATATATTATGTTAGTAAAACTCTGAATGATGTTCAAATTAACTACACTACTACTGAAAAAGAGTTATTGTTATTGTCTATGCCTTTGATAAATTTAGACCTTACTTAATTAGAACTAATTGTATAGTACATAAAGATCATTCTACTTTTAAATATTTAATGCAAAAGAAGGATGCTAAACCAAGGTTAATTAGATGGATACTTCTATTGCTTTAATGTAATTGTGCAGATTTGATTTACTTTCCTTTGCTTTAGAACTTTGATTATGTGTATAATTTTGTGCCAGCATTTTAGTGTTGTGGCTTGATTACGACGCTAAATTATAATTTAGTTTGTTTTGAAAAAGTGGAATTGTGATTAGAAAAAATGTATTTGTAAAAAGTGTATTTTCATACATCAATGTTAGTTTTATGTTGTTTGAAAAATGTTTGTTTATGAATTATTTTTAGATGAAAATTAATGTTAAAAAGACTAAATAAGCTTTGGAGGAAATTGAGAGAAAATTGAAAATTCAAAATTTCAAAAAAGTGAATTTTGGACAATTGGCGCCGACGACGCTGATGTGCACCGACAGCGCCCTTGACCCGAACCGACCTTAACACTTTTAAAATTCATGATTTGCACCCCCCCTGAGTCACCTTTAACCTCCAATTTTTGCACCTAAGGCTTGCTATTGCTTGGATTTGAGGCGATTCTAAGGAAAACAAAGTTTGGATTTAATCTTCTCTAGGTAAGAGCTACACTTTGAACACAAAATTTTTTATTTTCACCAAGGATATGTCTCACATTACCTAGATCCAAAATTTTGATATTTTTTTTGAAGAGTTTGAGAAAATCCTTTGGTAAAGAACTCTGACATAGTAAATTTAAGTTTAAAATGTTTCACATTATGATTTTTGGACTTATTGGAAATTTGTTTGGATTTTATCAAATTTTTGTAGCCATGGCACCTAGAATGAGCAAAGGAAAGAGAAAAGTTATTTTGATGATCAAAGGCTTGTCAATTACAAGGTGAACAATTGCTTTAATAGTCTACGTAACACTAAAAAAGTGATTCTAGATCGAGGATTTAAAAATTTGGAAGGAGAAGTCAAGAGATTAATCAATGCTTGATAGTGAGAGAATTTCTTATACTTTACTGCCTACTACTTTACTGTCGAAGCGATTATTGGCGTAGTGATGGAGTTCTATACCAATTTCAAGGAAACTTCTGAAGACTTTGTATTTGCTCGTGAAAAAATGGTGGTGTTTACTCCGAGTAAAATTAATGAATTTTATCAGTTGGACGATGTGTATAGCTGCCAACATAAGTCATTTTCTACAAAGAATGAGGTCCTTGGATGAAGTTATTTCTTTTCTTACTGATGGAAGAGGAACTTGGATGGTGAAGAATGGAGTTATGGTGAAGAATGGAGTTATTTCCTCTTTCTATGTTAAATGTAGTATCTAAGGCCTGACACTATTTTATTTATGGAAGAATGATACCAATAAATCATCATTATGAGGTTACAAGGGATAGAGCCATCTTGAACTTCTGTATCCAGCATATGAAAAGAATAGATGTAGGCTCTATTATTTATAAGAACACTCAATTTATTGCTTTTAGAGAGACTCTTGGAGGTTTAGCACACCCTGCCCTGATCTTCACACTATGTGAACATGCATGAATTGATTATAGACTAATGGAGGAAAGGATTGAACCTTTAAAACCTATTGGGTCTGCCAATATAAAGACCTATGAATCTGAATCTCATGTTGGATGTTGGATGGAGATCTGGAAGTAGGATCAGGGATATTCCTTCTACTTCAGGTACTTCTAGTACCCCTACTTCCCAAAAACTTATGGAGCAAATGATGATCCAAAAGGGAGATATTTTGAGAATGGATCATAGAATGTAAAATATGGAGGGAAGAAATGCTCACTTTGATGATTTCATAAGACAGAAGTTTGAATACGATGCTGCTTATGATGATGCAATGGCCAAATTCATTAAGGGTGATCACTCAGTTCAGTTTCCTACTCACCCTATTTTTACTCCATATCAGCAGCAGAATTTGGATGTGGACGAAGAAGAAGAAGAAGATAATGATTGGTGATGCTATAATTAGAGTTTTGTTTAGTTTATGTTTAATTGAACTTTATTTTTGAGACTATTTGTTTGTGGACTGTGGTACTTTATTTTGTTATATGTTGTGTTGTGAACTGTGGATTTATGAGACTGTTTTTAATACTGTTATTAGTTTTTAGTGCTTTGTTGGATGCTTTGTTGGATGTATTTGTTGGATGTATTTGTAGTTAACTCTTTCTCAACAAATTATTATATGTAGTATGTGTTATTTATTGTTTTAAGTCTTGTAGTTTTTCATATTAGCACCTGTAACATTATTAAGCTTCAAATCAAAACCTTCAACAGGTATATCTTTTCCTTATGTATTAAATGTTTCCTTTAACCCTTAATTTTTCAGTTCTTCATTTAAAATCTTTTAGAAATTTAAGTTTGGGGGGAAAAAAAAATTTTTTTTAAGGAAAATAAATTTTATTTTATTTGTCCTCAATCAGTTATATTTTTAAAATATTTTAAAAAGTTAACAAGGCTTTTGGTATTAGAGGGTAACTTTAGATAACTATATCTATGTTTCTAGATATATAGTAACCCTAAATAAAATTTTTAAGTAATAAAGGTTAATTTTAGAGATTTAGATTATTTGGTATGATAAAATAAGACTATGTTTTTCTATTTTAAGTAAAGGAATTTGTATTTTTGAAGTATTAAAAATCTTAGAGATTCATGTAAGAAAAAATGATTAAAACTTTATGAAAAATCTTTAAAGCTAATATAAATTTGTAAAGTGAAGGAATGTGAAAAGTTTTTAACTATAAGAAGGGGATAGTGAAGTTCAAAATCATTAAAGGCTATCAAGATATAATAATCCTCACATGAAACGAGAAAGAAAAAGAAAATAAAATAAAAGAAAAGAAAAAAGGATTGAAAATGATCCTTAAAAGAAAAGAGAAAAAAGAAAAAAAAGAAAAAGAAAAAAAAGATCTGAGGAGAAGCTTGAGGAGATGCCTAATTAAAAATTGGCTTCACTTATATCAACTTAAAGAAGAAGGCTTGACTACATTTTCTAACTTATATTTTAGTGTTAGCATATTTACTAGTAAAGTTTAATAAAGTTCTTTTTCATATGGATATTCTAAGTGGCTTTATGAATATTTTGTAATTTTCTATGAAAAGCATAGAGAAGCAAAAATCTTAGACTTAACTACTAGATATTCTTATACCTTTAGTATTAACTGGAGTTATTTTGAATTTTTCTTAAGTGATGCTATTTTATCTAGTGAACTAAGATATGGAAATCTAGAAGTTAAAATCTTTACCATAAATCATTTTTTTATGTAATGAAAGAGTTACTTGTGGACAAGTAACATTTATGTTTGGGGGATTATGATACACCAAAAATATATGCATTTTTATACCCATATTTTATACTCATTTTTGGTGATATTGCACTTTACTGGAAGGTATTTTCTATGTTTTATTGCAGGTTGTTCATTTTGAGGTCTTAAAGCAAAAAAGAAGCAAAAAGGATTGAATTTGGAGCATAAATGGAGAAATTCAAAGTTTGTTCAGCACAAACGGCGCCAGACTAGGCACCGACGGTGCCATTTTACAAAAACTAGGGATTTAATTACGGGCCTCTGGCGCTGATGGCATCAGGATGGGCACCGAAGGCTCTAGTGTTGGTGGAAGCCCTGTTTGTAGAAGATTCGATGAATTTGGACATTTTTTCAAGAGTTTTTGGATGCACCTATTGGAGAACCGACCTAGGCTCTATTGAGGGCCAAAATTTGATCAAGAAACCCCCCTTGCACTATTTCAACTTCTTCAACTAATTTTCAATTTTCATCTTCACACACCTACATTCCACACCACTCCACCATTAGTTAGTTATTATTTTTATAGATTTGAGTTTTGCGGTGCTAGGGATTTAATTACGGGCCTCTGGCGCTGATGGCATCAGGATGGGCACCGAAGGCTCTAGTGTTGGTGGAAGCCCTGTTTGTAGAAGATTCGATGAATTTGGACATTTTTTCAAGAGTTTTGGGGTGCACCTATTGGAGAACCGACCTATGCTCTATTGAGGGCCAAAATTTGATCAAGAAACCCCCCCCCCCTTGCACTATTTCAACTTCTTCCACTAATTTTCAATTTTCATCTTCACACACCTACATTTCACATCATTCCACACCATTAGTTAGTTATTGTTTTTATAGTTTTGAGTTTTTAATTTTTATAGATTTGAGTTTTGTGGTGAGTTTAAGTGTGAATTATTTTCTAAGAAGTGATGGAGAGGAAGATAAGTGAGAGAATTCTTCTTCCAACATTTCTTAAGACAGGCTACAAAATAATTTTCTTTGAGAACGAGTTTCAGATAAGTGTTATTTGTTTATTACTGTTGTATGAAATTTCTTTTATATACAAAATTTTTTTTGTTGTATCATTCTCATGAAGTCTGAATAGATTTCTCTATCTTTCTCCCTACTATGAGATATGGTGAAATGAAGAAATAATGTGGATGTGTCAATATTAAAAATTAAAATTTAAAATAATGGTTTTTCAACCCTGCTCTTAATTTACTTTTTGATATGGCCAATTGAATTATTAAAAATGGCCAATTGAATTTGATATGGCCAATTGAATTATTAAAATATGTTGTGAAACATAGGATCTCGGAAATGCAGTATAAGTTCTACAAAAAAGTGAGAATTACATTTAAGTCCATGAAAGAGTATTTTGTTCTTGGGATTAAGTGCAAATAAATAGGGAAATATACTTGGTTGGGTGTATAATTGGAGATTAATTGGAGATTTAATTGGAGATTTCTAGTGTGATAGACTAAAAATACCCAATTCGATCTTAATGTTTAAAAACTAAAGCGAGAGTTAGCCTTCAGGGGAAGGGAAGTGGGAGCTCTGGAGTGGGAGCCAATATCTTCCTAGCTTTGACACGGATTTATGGACTAAACCTAATATTAGCCAGTGATTTTCTCTAACACTGAATCAGGGTAGAGAATTAAAATTGCTCCTATTTGGCACAATATATATTTAAACCATTTATCTCATCTCATTTCACCAAAAACTCATTATACCAACATTTCACCAAAAACTCATTATAGTGGGAAAGATGTTTTTTCACATTAAAAAACTTCACCACATAAATATTGTTTAGTAGTTATTAATTTTAAAACCTGCTTTTAAATTATGCTAGTAGTAAATAATTTAGCTTTGATAATATCATTCAAAATTAATGGCAGTAATTTTGTTTGATTTCTATAAATTTTCTAGTTAATTTATCATTTCAAATCTAAACCTTCCCCGTGGGATTGATATTGATATTTGGGGCTTAATATTTGGGGCTTAAACAGAAAGTCTTATATTACTTGATAATGATACATATACTTGCGCAGAATCCCAACTTTAAGTGCTTAAGATTATTATTCATAAAATACCACATTAAAGTTTTTACACCATTGCAAAGCGGAGTCCAGTTTATAAATTTTATGTAGCTATATTTTCTCGGGATCAGAAAGTTTGGGCCACCAAGGGTATTTTGGTAATTTTAAAAATTTTGGGGGTGTTTTGGTTTTTTTTTGCAATTTTGGGAGGTTTTGGGCAATTTGGGTGGCTTCAAATGGTTTGATACGGTTTTTGAACAAGTTTGAATATTTTGGATGAAATTGGAAATTTTGTTCCAGCTTAGGGTTTAGGGTTTTGGTAAATTGGGTAGATTTGGGGGGCAAAATGCTAAGTTGGGCTATTTTGTGAAATTAATGTACCAACTACCCAATTTGAGATATGGACCAATGGAATCATTATTTGGTTCATCTTGGTACTGGTCTTATCTAAACTCTAGGTTCGGGCTAGTGGGTATAGGGGACCATCGACATGAGTCTCCCAAACAATCAAGGGATAAATGTTAGCAAATTTGGGTTTGGGATTGTGAGTCAGGTGTAATGTGCAAGTGAGTGACAATGTATACACTAGTTGAAGACCAACACCCAAAGTCAACCCTAAGGCCAAGCAATTCGATGGCAACTCTTCTTGAGCTCCATTATAGTGGTGCCACCTACTAACTCCTAGAGCTTAGGACCAGTATATTGAACTTCAAGTTAAGCAAAAGAGAGTTTAGAATTTCTAATGATGAGGGTTCCTTTCTAGTTGTCTATGAAAGCTCAGCAGG
>NW_018165632.1:103090-105101 GCF_001263595.1 Phalaenopsis equestris
ACAGCGACTTTATATATGCTTAAAATTACAAGAATTTGATACTGCTGCTAAAAGATTTAATTCCCCGGCAACGACACCAAAAACTTGATGCGACTATTTTATATCCTTAATTTTATATATTCTATATAGTCACAATGATATAAACACAAGTATACGTATCGCTTCAAGTAATATAGAGCTTTCTTTAAAAACCCCAATATCTATCCCACGAGGAAGCGAGGTAAGAGGTCCTTAGTCAAATTCTAGTCTACTACAATTAGTCCTTAGTTTGGAATTTCAATTAAAATGGTGTTTTGTTTAGCAAATACTCCTAAATGCAAGTGTTAAATGTAAAGATAGTAACTATAACTAAATGCAAATTTTAAATCTTAAGAGACAACTTTCTGGAGGAATTAGTTTGGAGAATTTTGAGATAATAAAAACTAGTATTCTTATGCAATGAATCGGTTGACGTAAAGGAATGAGATGCATTAAATATTGTATGTCTCAAATAGGAGCAATCATATTCTTTACCCTTTGGTCCAGGCATAAAGAACATTGACTAATCTTATGCTTGTTTACTGAATCCGTGGCTAGGCTGGGAGGATATCTACTCTCACTTCGGAGCCCCCAGGTTCCCTTGGCCTGAGGGCTAACATCTCCGCTTCAGTACTCAAACAATAGGACTGAATTGGGGATTTTAGTCTGTCACCCTAAAATCTCCAATTCTACGCCCATCAAAGTATATTTCCTTATTTATTTGCATTCAACTCCCATGAACTTAACCATCCATGGAATCTGAATGTGGTTCTACTTTGTTGAGAACTACATAGCCCTCTCGGGTCTTAGTGTAATTACAACGAAATTTAATACTACAATAAGCCTTTATTGTAATGTAAGTAAAGTGCATGTAAAAACCATCACATTTATAATTAAATCCGCTTCTAATATGAATCACAAAATCCTAAACATGAATTCTACTCATTACAAAACAAAAGTAAAATGAAAACAACAACATAATCTTCTCATACCATTATTTCCAAATAGGAAGAGAGAGTAAGAGAAACATATCACAAAGCATGAAGAAAACCCAACGAAAAACTTCATTTCATCAAAGAAAATCCACTAGATAAGTGTTTATAAAACCATAAGATAATGAAGAACACAATACTTAACTTTTTCTCTTTGAAAGAAAGATAAAATCTCTCCCATAAAGTCTCTCGCCGATCTATGCAATGCTAGAACATCTCCTTACAAATTCTCTCAAAATCCCCTCTCTAATCTCTCCAAATGAGTAGAAATCAACATTTCTACTCCTATTCTAAAAACCCTAAACTTTCTCCACACTTTACTTAACATTCCTCTCACACCAAATCCTCTTTTTCTAACATAAATTTGTTCTTTTAAAGTGTAGGGATGAAGTTTCAAGAGTTGCCATAAGAGTCCTTTCAAAAAGTGTGAAATACGTTGAATTTCGGCCCATAACCACCAAAAGTCTGTCCATAGTCGTCACAGGCGCCGTCGGCGAGCTTTTTTGTCATTTTTTGGTCTTCACAGGTAAATCTCGCTGTTGGGGCCATTTTGAACGCCGTCGGTAAGCAGACTGCGCAGCTCCACCATTTCACTTCGTTTGGCTCCATTTTAGCTCTGTTTCGCCCCATTTTAGTTGCGTTGTGTTCCTGATAGATAACCCTACAACATAAGCATGAAAACAACCTTCCTTTAAAGTGTAATCTCATTTAAAAATATGCAAGGAGCTTAAAGAAGATTAAGCATTGAAAGACTTATCAAAACGTGACAGGGCAAAATTTCATTTCTTGCTCGTTTTTGCTCCAAATTGCACCGTTTTTGCATCCTTTTGCTCCAATGACCATAATTGATCATACCTGCAACAAAACATAAAAAATAGCTTTTTGAAAGTGTAATATCATAAGAAATAGTATAAAATAGGTATGAAAATCTCAACATATTTTTCTTTGGTCAAAATCCCCCAAACTTAACTATTACTTGTCCTCAAGTAATTTTAGTACTA
>NW_018165632.1:105375-105970 GCF_001263595.1 Phalaenopsis equestris
GAGAACATTACTAGTAAAAGATGTTATTGCATAAATATAAGTTCAGGAATGTATTTAGGTTTTCCCTTTAGGTAGATCCAAGTGAAGCCAATTTTTTATTAGGCATCTCCTCAAGCTTCTCCTCACATATATTTTTCCTTATTTTTTTTTTATTTGGATTGCTTTCAATCCTATATATTTTTCTTTTCTTTTCAAGGATTTTTATCAATCCTTTCTTTTTCCTTTCTTTAAGTGAGGAGTACTATATCTGGATAACCTTTAATGATTTTGAACATCACATTTATTTCCCTAAATTTGAATTTCCCTAAATTTGAAACCCCTAAATTTGAAACTCAAAGCATTCCTTTACCTTATAAATATTTCATAGCTTTTACATCATTGCGCCCCAATCTTTTCTTCTCAAAAGAATTTTCAAGATTCTTATTACTTCAAAATATAGTTTCCTTTACTTTAAATAGTTAACTATAGTCTTATTCTCTTATAATAAATATCTTAATCTACAAAATCAATTTTCATTACAACAATTTTCATTAAAATCTACCATAATATTTAAATATCTACAAAATATAGTTATCTGAATTAAATTCACTACATA
>NW_018165632.1:106019-109873 GCF_001263595.1 Phalaenopsis equestris
AGAACATCTAATAGGTTAATCTTTTTCTTCCCTCCCCCAAACTTAAATTTTTCAATTTGGAATGATACAGGTGGAAAGAAAAATTCTAAGTATAAAACATGCCTCAGTATTTTAAGCATTTTCATCATTCTAAAATTTTTGCAGTTCTTTCTCAAATTTTCTATTTTAACTAGTCTGTAATATTATGAGTTTTCTATATATATAAAGTATTAGAGAATTTGTTGGGTAATGAAATTTTGAAATAAGTACAAAATTAAACATTATACAAACACAATATTTCACTGTCACATCACAATACTAAATAAAAATAATTATAAATATAAAAATCACATCACATTACAATATTACAAAATACTAATCAGACATTCACTGTAAAATTTCATTTTTCTTCCTACCACCAAACTTGATTTTTACCATGTATAACATTTAGTGCATAAAATATAAGTAAGAAGAAAAACAGTTTAGGAATTTTATCTACCACAAATTCCTATCAAAAACATCTACAATTATTTATTAGGATAGAAAACATGTAGTAGAAAGTAAATCTAAACTAAACATTCTAGAATGAAATGATCAACTAAACAAACTTCTAATTAGCATAACATGGATCAACATTGGAATATAAAAATGGTCTTCAAGTTTTATACATTGTAACACAAACACAAACATAAACACACAAACAAGATAAATGAGGTCAAGATCATAATCATCCTTCCTCTTCTCTCCCTCATCCTCCTCATTCACAAGAGTCATACAAAGTTGAATGTCTCCAATATAATTCATGTCTTGTTGAGCCGCTCGGGCTTAGATCGTAGGGTGGCTTTTGCGACTTTAATTAGTCAACTATCTTTTAACTTTTGCTTAAGAAGCTGCATCATGTTATGTTGGTACTGTGGGATCCCTTGGTCTTTCGTCAATGGGGTCTGAATAGGTTCGCGACTCTAATCAAATGAAAAGAAAGTCCAAGAAAGGAAGTAACAAAATATGAGACAGAACTATCACTGTTAAAATTCATAATGTCTCTTATAAAACTCAAGTTCGGGTGAGACCCGTATTGTAGCGGACTCATCAATCCAACTATTACAAGAGAACATATAAGTCTAACCATAATAAGAATTTAAGGAATCATTACCCTTACCCTCATGACACACAAAAAGAGTAATTTAAGCCACTTACAATCCAAACATCTACCAAACATCAAGCAAACTGATCAATCCACACTAAAGTAACCACAATACAACACTAAAAAATCATGACTCTTAAACAAACTACATCAAACCACACAGATAACTATGGGTTGCTTCCCATAAAGCACGTGGTTTAACATCGCTAGCCCGAGAAATGATTTCACCTGGATCAAAATTCCAATTAAGTAATCCTTGATCAATAGCCCAATTTTTTCCAGATCCAGGGATTCCTACAAAGTCTTTGAATTTAAATTTTTCATTCAACTCTTCATTTTCATATTGATCATATCCTTGTTCCTCATATTTCTTTCTAGATCCAATATTCTTCTAGTAATTTTCTCAATTTCCATATTAATATCATCCTTGACCATATTAATATCATCCTTCCATATTAATATCATCCTTGAAATTTATAAAAAATGGATCTTTATATGATACTTCATGATCTGCCAAACTTTGGATCAGATTCTCTCTAGATAATTCCGATTTTGGATCAAAGTCTTCTATGTTACTCTTTTGTTTCAAGTTATCTTCCAATTCTTCCCCTCGATACTGAGTAAATGGTGGAGGTGGTCTTTTAATATCTATTATAGTTGAGAAAATAAGTTTTTCTGACTCCATAAGAATTTCTTCCATTGGTCTTTCAATATCCTCATCCTCTTTTATCAACTCAAAGTTTTTTTGAAATATATCCTCTTATTCTCTTCCAAGTCTTAGTTCAATAACTTTATCTTGTTCATCATTCAATTCAGGTTTTTCTTGTGATTGAGTCAAATCTAAAGATATAAAGACTGGTGGTGTAGATAAATTCCCTAAATTGATAGACTTTAAAATAGTATAGGGTACATTCATCTTAAGTTCATGAGATTTTTCAACCGATGGAATTAAAAGTTTACTATTTTTAAGTTTACTATTTTTGGTAACCCTCTCCTGAACATACATACAGTCTTGCAAGGAACCTATTTCCCTGGCTGTTTATCGTCGGCGCCGCGCTTCCTCCCCGATTTTGATCTCATCTGTTAACTTACTTTGAAAACTCTTTTGGAAATAGTTTTTAATTAGATAATAAATTTCATCCATCCAAAAATAATCATCATCATTTCTCTCACCTAGATATTTCATAGCCTTTAAAACATCAAAAGTGGTTTCATGGTCATTAATATTCATAGTTATATTTCCTTTTTGCACATCTATCATAGCTTGTCCAATAATAAGAAAAAGTCTCCCCAAAATAATGGGGTATTCCTTATCTTCCTCCATACTAATAAAATAAAGTCCATAGGAAAGATAAATTTATCCACTTTAACAAGCACATCTTCTATAATTACTTTTGGATAAATGATAGATCGATTAGTTAATTGAAGAGTTATAGTAGTGGGAGAAATATCGGTTAAACCTAACCTTTTAAATATAGATAGAGGCATCACACTAATGCTTGATCCTAAATCACATAAAGCTTTGTCGGCACTATTTTGGTTGGAGGGGAGTTGCCCGTAAGAAGCTGTCGGCCGCCGGAATTAAAATCCCGTCGGCCGCTTCGGAAAGACATTATAGTTTAGAAAAAGTATGAAATCAAACAGACCCCATATTTTTCTTAGTTTAAATGAAGGAGTATTATCCCTCAAACCCTGTATTTATCTCGAAGGATGAACACAAGACTTGAGGATGAGACTCGATCAAATAAACTAAGGAAAGTATGACATCCATCTGGTTTGCGAAACCTTTGTATTTACCGATAAGTTTCCATATTTAATATAAAGAATTAAATATGGTTGATATTAAACTAGGTTTAGACATGCTTCCTATAAGGGCAAGCCGCTATAGTTAATTACATCTTAAATGATCAAAGTCACCTAAGAAGACTCTCGATAAAAATCAAGAAATATTATTTCAAGGAGTTTCAAAGGGTAGGACTTTTCAATGAGATCGGACAAAGAGGTGTGAAAGGAGATTGGTTCAAATTTGAAACATTTTATTATAGAATCCAAAGGAGGAAGAACTAGGGGATATCATGGATCCAGAGGCGAACCTCAGTGACTTCCCAAGCTATCCTAATGTTTAGCTTTAATTTTGAGGAGAAATATTTAGGTGTTTCATCCTTCCAATTTTATTAGTTATGGCTTATATTCGTGTGAAACATTTACACAAATAGCCTGGAAGATATGAGGATTTATGTCATGAAAAACAACAACCTCGGAATCCTAAGATGAGTTAGGGCTTATATTGTATAGCAGGGTTATGCAAAGGCCTAAAGATGATGTAAGGATTTACAATGCATAAGCAAGCAACCTTGAAGTCCTATGGCTTTGTTGTTTAAGTCTAAGGATGGAAGATTGATTTAGCTGGGGAAGACAGGTTTTGGGAAGACAGGTTTTGCGGTTTTGCTGTTGAAGATGGCCGCGCTGCCCACCGTGCTATCTCCAAGCTTCTTGCCGTGACGAGTTTGAGTTTTCTAGTATGTCAAGTTATGATATCAGATCATGTGGCCTTATGGTTGAAGTTCTTTAAATTTTATGGGGGCGTATTAAAGTAGATTAGAGCGACACCGGTTAGGATCCTACGGTTCTCTCGTTCCGGCACCACTATTTTCTATTGGATTCATTTAGTCTAAATGAACTTACTAAACTCAACTTAATGAGTTCCATAATTTCATTTAGACCGTGGGAA
>NW_018165632.1:109893-110664 GCF_001263595.1 Phalaenopsis equestris
CCTCCGAGGGGGGATTCCCGATCATCCGATAGAGATGTCTTAATTTAGTTGAAGTTGTAGTTTTGTGTGATGTTTCTGATTAAATTTTGAGTTGTTTTGTATTTTGAATGTTGTGGGGATGAATTTTATCTTGGTTAATTTTAATTTTGGTTTTGGTTTTGGTTTTTTGGCTATCCTAATAGTTTTAGTTTTTTATGCAAATTTGTATAAGCACAAAAGTATAACATAAAAGTACAAAAATGACAACGTTGCAAACTATAAAAGCGTACCTAGCAAGTCTTCTCACTCCACCACCTGAAACTTAAAAATGCATGTTAAGGCAGTTTATGGAGAGAAGGAAAAATAAAGTTCTGGTGGTTTTCCTAACACTATGTCATATTTTGTTGGGTCCTTTTAATTAAGGATGATTTTGTTAAACAAAACTAAACAAAACATATAGATCTTCAAGACATCCAGATCTCTGAGGTATCCAACAGATCAAGGGAAATAAACAAGTCCATGCTACTCTCTCGCTGCCTGGTGGAACATCCCGAGTTTGTTTTAACTTATTATGTTGCTTAATAAGTCATCCTGTAAATACCCTTATTACTCAGTGTACATTGATGTCTCAATTATCCCTAAGAATAGGGTAATTATCACTTGTGATTCAATTTACAAATTAAGTGGGTGAAGACCCTTAAAGAGGCAGGTTAGTGTTGTTGGAACACTTAGCCAAATTTTAACCCTAATTGGGCTTAGTGGTGTTTCAAGGATGTTTGATTATGTTATGAT
>NW_018165632.1:110724-124540 GCF_001263595.1 Phalaenopsis equestris
TTTTGAAAATGTTAAGCTTTAAGTGGTCAAGATTCATGATTTGGATTTTATTTCAAAAGTCAAGATATGGGTATTAAATTGATTAATTATTGACTTCAAAATTCCTACCCCTAAGTCCAGGATCATTTAATTTTAATAAACTTCCAAATTTTTAATGATTTAGAAATTTATTAACTTATCTTTATAATGAGGAAAGTGAGATTGGTTTCTACCAATTAACCCTTTGTGTTTCAAGCATCAAATAAATTGATTAAGATCAGAGGTTACCCATTTCCCTCCTTGATTTAAGCCTAAATGTTAATTAAGGCTAAATTTCCAAAATTACACATTTGCCCCTAAGGCTCTAGCACTTCATAATTTGTCAAATTCAATTCAAATGACTTTGAAATTTTTATCCTACCTCATTCATGAGTCAATTAAGACATCCGAGGAGAAAATATGATTTTTCAAAATTTAATTTATTTAATATAATTATTTTCATTCAAAAATAGGATTTTTCAAAGAAAATTCCTAACTCTACCAAGGTAAAGTCTAATCCTTTGAAATATTTATTGGAGGTAGACCTATACCAAAGAAGTCATTGGACAAAATTTAATGATTTTTTGAATTTTTTTTTATTTATGAGAATTATTTTATGTTCTGGGTTATTTAATAAAAAAAAATATTTTAAATGCTGAAAATTAAGTTTTGTATTTTTGAAAAATCTCTTTTAGGTTAGAGTGCTTAGAGGAGCAAATTTCATATTTCTCTAATTTTTCTTTGATTTATTGGAATTATTTTAGTGAAAAATTCATTTTTAGCCTTTAAAAATTGTTTTTAAGCTTTAAAATTCCATATCTTTATTTAGAAAATCAAAAAAAATATTCTAATTAATCCTAAGTGATTAGGAAGCAATTTAGAACATTTTCATAAATTTTATCATTTTTGTGTTTTTTATCAATTTTTAATTATCTTAAATATTTAAAATAGGTTAAAAATCAAGTTTTTATTCTAAATATTATTTTATTTTTATTAAATATCCCTAATCATAGAGAACTTCAGACACCAATTTTCTTAATTTTTTTAGTTATAGTTTGATTTTTAAATAAATTATTTAAGTGTCGAAAGTGATATTTATCTTTAAAAATCAACTTAAGTTATCAAATAAACTCAAAATATTTTGAACTTTTTATAATGAGTTATTTGGACACAATAAAGATAAAAAATTAAGTCATTTAAATGTTTATATTTCATAAGATTAATTATTTTAGAGATTTAGTGTTTGTAAAATTTAAGTGCATTTTAAATGACTTGACCCATGGAATTATTTTCAAAAGCTCCTCTAATCATAGTGGACCTTCCTAAATTTTCTTAGAATTTTCTAATAAATATGCTAATTTCCATGATTATTTTAAGGAAATAATGTGAAAAATAATTTTCATGATTATTTTAAGGAAATAATGTGTAAAATCTTGAAAAATAGGGATCTCTAAATAGGAACCTCCTCTGAGTTCGGAAAAATCAGAGTATGTTTCCCTTGATAGAGGCTACAACATGCCAAAAATTCAATCCAAGGGGATGTATCAATCCAAGGTGATGTATCAATATGCATGGAGAATTAGATGATCCCAAATAGTGTTTAATTAATTAAAAATATTTTATGCCCCAAATGGACTTGAAGTTTATTCCCCATTATTCTCCTCTATTCACTGAGCAAGGTGGTATTTTTATTTTATTTTTGTGATTTTTCTACACAAAGTTATGGATTTTTGAAGTTTAGGGAGTTTAAATAAATAGAAAAAGCCCTATTTTTCTTCTTGTCCACGCGGTGCCATGTAGATCCTAGGCAGCTCCAAAACTCCACGTGGCGCGCTCGTATTTGACGCCGCCATCCACGCCAGCAGCCACGCGTCTCGCTGTTTATGTAAAGAAGCGTTGTCCGGCTTCATCTTGGCCATCCATTTGATACATTCGCTATCGAAGGACGCGTGGTCATTGTCCTCAATGGCTTAGGCCGAGAGACGTCCACCTTCAAGGCTTATGATTTCTCTCATTTCTCAACCAAATTAAGTGAATTTTTTTTTAAATGCTCGTCTTAGTGAGACGAACACATCCAAATGGTTAAGGTGTCATGAAATCAAGCCCAAGTAAATGGAGAATCAAAATAGGCTCGGGAGGAGGAGAAGATTTATACCTTTGCTCTGAGAAGGGAGGCTTCAATCAGAGGTGCTCGACACGTTCGTTGGGGTCCAAGGAGGCTAGGGATTAAGCCTCTTGCTGTGGTGTAAGGCCTAGGTATGAATTCGACCAAGCTCGATTTCAGGTGTTGGTCTAGAGCTATGGTGGAGGCTATTTAAGAGGGTAGATGGATGAGGTTTTGTCTTCTCTTGCTGTTGTGAAGGTGTGGGCACAAGCAATTGAAGTTTGGTGGAGTTTTGAGAGATGTGCTATTTCTGCCCTAATTTTTAAGCTCAAAATTAGGGTTATACAGGGGGAATCAAGGCAATGGAGTGATTGGAATTGGTCGTGGAGATCTCAAGGAAGCTCTATGAGTGATTTGGGAAGCTCTCTCTGGGAAAGTCTTAGCATACCTCCCATGGCCGTGGAGGTGAGTTATTATAAAAATGGTCATGGGGTGGCTCTCAGGGCACAAGTTTGGGTGCATTGTGGTACTTAGGTGGAGGGCAAAGGAGCTCTTCAATTTGATTTGGATGAGCTGGCCTCTAGGTTTGATTTGGGTGAGGTGCCATGGGGGTGCCTCTCAATTTTGAGCTTTTTTGTCCACTAGGCTGGCCGGCCAGCCAGGGGGAGGTGGCTAGGAGCTCAGGGAACCCAGAGGAATCCATCACATCAATTTAATGCAAATGTGCTTGGCACATGCATTTTTGGAAATAATAACCCTTGATTTGGGGGAGATTTGGTCTATAGCTTGATTTAGATGGTTTCATGGTGTTTGGACTGGTCACTAAGTCCAACTAATGGTTGTGATGGAGTTAATTTGGTGACTTTAGGGTGGTTAGGTCACATTTAGTGCATGGGTCCAAGTGGGTGCAAATGACCGTGTTTTGGGTTTGGTCTAGACTATCCATGTCAATTGGCCCAATTAATAGTTTCATTTTGTGTAGATTATCATAAGGAATAACTTTGATGAAGGATGGAAGTGATTTTGAGCTCAATTGAAGGGTCAATTTAAGGGAATTTTGAATTTTAGTCAATTTGGTCATGTTAGGCTAGGCTTGGGTCTAGCTTGGGTTAGACTTGGGCAAAGTCCAAATTGATTGTTTTAAGTTGTCAATGGGGACCCTATGAAGAGTTTTCAACATGAATTGGATGCAAATTTTGGGGTTAAGGAAATAATTTGGGTGAAATTTGGGGACTTAGCCAATTTGGGGCTAAATTTGGGAATTTTGGATTTAGGCAAAAATCAAAATGGATATGAGGCTTCACCAATGCCAATTGATGGTTGATTTTGATGTGCAGTAATGTTATAAATATTTTTCAACATTAATTGGTTTTTCAACATTAATTGGGGCGTTCAATTTGGTGAGATTAGGTCATATGGTCAAAATTGAGGTTTTGACCCAAATCATAATTGGGCTCAAATCATGGGTCAATTGAGCTTCCATTTGGATTAGTTTGGTCATATAAAAAGTGAATTTGACTGTATGATTGAAATTGGGGTCAATTAAGATCAAATTGATGGACATTTGAGTTGGATTTGGGGAAATTTGGGTTTTTAAAGGCAAATTTGGGGATTTTGGTTAAAGATGGTCAAATTGGCCAAATTGGGTCATGTGGTAGTTGAGAGAAATGAAATTGGGAAAATTTGGGATTTATTAAGATTTTCTGAGAATTTTTGTCATTTTTGGGATTTTGGGCTATGGAGGGGTATTTGGTAATTTGGCCATCTTTGGAGATTTTGGGTTAATTTGGCCATCTTTGGAGAATTTGGTAATTTGGCCATCTTTGGAGATTTTGGGTAATTTTGGATATTTTGGAAGTTTTCAAAAGGTTTGAGATGAATTTTGATCAAATTTTGGTATTTTGGGTAAACTTGGGAATTTTGAAAAAGTTTGGGTTTTCAATGGTGTTTAGGTAATTTAAGGTGCTCAGGGGCAAAAGGGTAGGTTTGGTATCTTGATAGAGTTTGAGTGTCAATCACCATCAATAAGCTATGGACCAATGGAAACCCCATTTTAGGTCCTCTATGTAGTGTTCTTAGCTAAACCATACCCTAGCGCTAGTAGGTTTAGGGGACCATCTACATGAGTATCCCAAAATGATCAAGGGACCTAGGCTAGAAATTTTAGTTCAAGGTATTGAGTGCAGATAAGTGTAGTGAGTGCCTCAGCTCCAGAACAACACCCAGGGTCAACCTTAAGGTTCAGTAGTCCTAAGGGTGACTTATCTTGAGTTTCCTCCATAGTGACCCCACCTACTAAGTATTTAGAGGTTGAGACCAACATGTGTAACTTCAAGTTGAGTAGAGAAGAGTTTGGAATTTCTAGTGGTGAGGGTGCCTTTTCTAGTTTTCTAAGAATAGTCAATAGAAGAGTCCTATGGCTAGACCTTAGGCTGCTAAAGAGAAAAAACTAAACCTCAACCAAAAGTGAGGTCAACAAATGGATTCCCAATAGGTGAGGTGTGCTGGGCAAGCACACCGCGCGTACTGGCGTTGACCGACTAGATCAACAAAAACCAATACAAACTTCTAATTCAACAGAACCAAAAGTAAGCATAGAGTTGTGTGTGTGATTTGTTTCTGCTGGGGAATTAGCAAATGAGTGTTTGATCAAGTCAAGAAGTAGGGACTCTCGCTGGGGATTGGAGAGTGGACTTTGAGTTATGAAATTTCAAAGATTTCCAAAGGATGGGAGTCAGTATGTAATTGATGGCCCAGAGGTAGGAATTGAAATTTAGATATCAATTCAAAGAGAGAGAGAGAGTCGTAATGTAAGGACCAACCTTGAATGTAATTAATCAAAAATGTAGCACTGAGAATTGAAATGTATATCAATTCTCAAATGAGAGTGTCAGAATGTAAGGACCGAGCTCGAATGTAATGAATCAGAATTATAGGACTAATTCAGAAATGAGAATTGAAATGTAGGTTAATTCTCAAAAGAGAGTGTTAGAATGTAAGGATCGACCTCGAATGTAATGAATCAGAAATGTAGGACTGATTCGGAACTGAGAATTTAAATGTAGGTCAATTATCGAAGGAGGGTGTCAGAATGTAATGAATCAGAAATGTAAGACTGGTTCAAAATTGAGAATTGAAATGTAGGTTAATTCTCAAAAGAGAGTGTTGGAATGTAAGGCTCGGCCTCGAATGTAATGAATCAGAAATGTAGGACTGATTCGGAACTGAGAATTTAAATGTAGGTCAATTATCGAAGGAGGGTGTCAGAATGTAATGAATCAGAAATGTAAGACTGGTTCAAAATTGAGAATTGAAATGTAGGTTAATTCTCAAAAGAGAGTGTTGGAATGTAAGGCTCGGCCTCGAATGTAATGAATCAGAAATGTAGGACTGATTCGGAAATGATAATTGAAATGTAGGTCAATTCTCAAAAGAGGGTGTCAAAATATAAGGACCGACCTCAAAATGTGAGAATTGAAATGTAAGTATCAATTCAAAGATGAGAGAATTGAAATGCAGGTATCAATTTGAAGATGAAAAAGTCAAATTTAAGTATCGACCTCAAAATATGTGAATCATGATTTAGGTACTGATTCGAAGATGTATGAATTGAAATTTAGGTATCAATTTGAAGATGTGAGAATTGAAATGTGGGTATCAATTTGAAGATGTGAGAATTGAAATGTGGGTATCAATTCGAAGAAGAGAGTAGAAATTTAGGTATCGACCTCAAAATGTGAGAATTGAATTGTGGGTATCAATTTGAAGATGTGAGAATTAAAATGTAAGTATCAATTCGAAGATGTGTGAATTGAAATGTAAGTATCATTTTGAAGATAAGAGAATTGAAATGTATGTATCAATTCCAAGGAGGAGTCGGAATTTAGGTATCAACCTCAAAATTTGAGAATTGAAATGTGGGTATCAATTCAAAGATGTGAGAATTGAAATGTAAGTATCAATTCGAAGATGTGAGAATCAAAATGTAGGTATCAATTCCAAGGAGAGAGTCAAAATTTAGGTATCGACCTCAAAATGTGAGAATTAAAATGTGGGTATCAATTCGAAGACGTGAGAATTGAAATGTAAGTATCAATTCGAAGATGTGAGAATCGGGATTTAAGTACCGACCTCAAAAGATAAGAATCAGAATTTAAATATTGATTCAAAGATGTAAGAATTGAAATTTATAAAGAGCTTGGGGATTTTAATTTTGAAAAGTGTATCATGTGAAAATGTTGATTTTGTAGAAGACTTGTAGAGCTTTGTGAGTTTTTTGCAGAATGTGAAATTCTGCGGGGATGTGCAGAGAGTTAGTGTAGATAACAATGGTTGTGCTGCGCGCACAAAGTGTAGGAAATTTCGAAAATGGAAGCATCCACTCAAAAAAATTATTTTATTTTCTTGTTGTTTTTATCATATTTAATTTTTTTTTTAAAATATGTTTTTAAAGTTTTAATTTTAATTGGTTGATTTTCAAAAGAAATTCATTTCGTTATTTACTCATTTGTGATTATTTTTCATTTATGTTTTATTTATTGTTGAAGATTTGTTGTTTTGTTCTTCGTTCATTGAAATTATGAACCAACCCGTGGTTCACGGATTTCATCCATCGCACAAAAAGGCAACTGACAAAGAGGCACAATTTCAGAGAAATTTCCATTAATTTGCTCCAAATAAGATGTTATAAACCAGATATAGGCTGACGCCTCAAAAGGTACATCATGTAATCCCTGTCGAAATACACTGAGAATCATCTCATGCTATGAGTACATCGTAGACTGAATAAATTCATATACATGTCATGCTATTAAAAGAAAGAAAGTGAACCGTATGTACCAGGTATGTTGAGCTCCTGATCAAGCAGACCTTCTAAGTCATGCTCCAGGATAAGAGTTCCCTTGACATGTACTCAGAGGTACAACCTTCTCACAGCTCATATGGAAATAACTCCTCCAATTCTTGGTCCTGTTGGAATCCATATGGTATTTTACTGTAGTCCATTCTGCGGAAGTTTACAGTCACCCTACGACGTCGTACTCCTGGAATGCAGTGCTTGGCAATGTCTGCACCATTGCTCTTCAGGACAAGTACTGAACCAACTGGAAGAAGAATCTCCACAGCTCCTCTGAATTTGCCAGGGCTGACTATATCAATTTCTTTTCCAAATAGAATATTTCTTTTACTCATGAACGAGACCATGCAGAAAGGCCTCACAAAACCACGATGATGAATGTGTGGGGGAATGCAGTCACCTTCTTCATAAATGTTAATGATGCAACTTTTGAGAATGCAAGTAGCGAGTAAAATATTCCACTTGACCATTCTCTTGATCATCCATTTTATCATTGGTGGCAATGGATCCACTTGGTCATATTTGAGGATCCCAGGCAGATTCCCATGTCTGTCGTTTGTGAAGTTGTAGCAACAACTACATTAGATGGTGATTCTTCCCTTTCCCCTCATCCATTTCTTCAGCTTGGAAAATGTCCTCTCCATGAGAAGATCCGTTCAACCTCTCTCTCTTAAATCAAAGATGCACTCCAGAATACTCTTTTCATCAGTCTCAGAGAAAACCCTTGTGTATAGCTCTAGGCCTTCCAATATGTTAATGAACTTTCCCTGAACCTATTCATAGAACTGGAATTCTCTTTTATTTACTCTACTTATCTTGTAGTATTCTACCATACCAGGAGTTGGCAGTTGCCATGGGCGTTCCTTCCTTCAGTCCTCAAACTGGTGTTGGTTGATCCAGAACATGAGATTCAGCCTCTAGTGGGATGTATGATCCAGGGCTCCATGGTGCATGCTCATCCATCCTTAGTGGGACATATGGTTCATTTTTCATGAAGTATGGAGTCTGAGAATTGTTGGTGCTTGAAGTGTATTCTTCTAATGTACTGAAACGGTGTAGATGTAGAACGTTGCAATCCACGCATTCTACAAATGCGTCAGTGACTAATGTCCCGACTGATACCTCAACGTTGCATGTTGGGCAACCCCTACATAAGATATCTGGAACTGGGAGAACTTCTTATTCTGTCACAAATCCTGACTCTTCATCTGTAGTGGGCATGCTGGCAGAAGTTTCTCTCAGATCTGGGTCATAAATATGTCCCTCAGGAATGGGGGTAAGAAAACTGCTCACGTCTCTCTGCGTTTCCGTTCCTGTCGCAGAAAGGCTCTCTGTTTCTTTCGGCCGGCATTTCTTCGTTGCATCCTGCGGAGCGGAGTATTCAGTAATCGTTCATTACGGGCGGCTATCATGTCCCTTGCTGGGTTAGCTACCATGGAGGGGAGACGGCTGGGTCTCTCCATCGGATCTTGTTCCGCTATCACGTTTTTACTTTTGCGTAACGCATTATCCTGAGTGGTTACCCTCAACAGTGAAGGCAGTCCCTCCTTTTCTTTACTACTGACTACATCCATTAGAGGACCCTCGTAGTCCATATCAACCTGGTTAAAATCCATGTTGAAATCTATGACACCTCCTTGCGGCACCATCTCTTCATTCAGTGCGAGGTTCCAGTTCCTGTGAGGTTCCAGCCATCCTGGAAGGCAAAGATCAGCCTCTGTCTTGACATTTTTCTGCAGACGACAGAAAAAAATATCAGTGGGCCGAAGCTTGGCATAAACAAAAACAAAACAAAGTATTTATTAAAGTAAATTTTAGATTGTTTTGGTGAAGAGGATTATTCATTTTATGTGTGACTTTCGTTTAATTTAGTAGGGTATTTAAATTCGAAAGTAGAAAAGAGAACGTGTGAAGTTCAAAAATTTTCTCAAAATTTTCATTATAATGAGGTTAATTACAAAATTTGGACCCGGTCATAGACATTTGACCACATAGATAACCCTAAAATAATCAAAGTTTCAAAGAAAGCAGCGGCAATCAGCATTGAGGAGTATCAGGTTGCGTAATAGGTTTTTAGGTGTCGTCCATATATCGGTAACATGGGTCTTTCACTCCGGAAGTCCACTAACTGGTAGGCTCCTCCTGTATAAACCTTCTCAACGACAAATGGTCCCTCCCAAGTTGGCTTGAATTTTCCACCTATTTTGCGGTGTGCAAGAATAGGTCTTTTGAGCACAAGCACAAGGTCACCAACTTTGAATGTCATTGGGCGGACCAATTTGTCATGGGCTTGTACCATCTTTGCCTGGTAGAGCTCCTAATGTTGTTGTGCATCTAGTCATTTTCCCTCGAGACTCTCCAGTTCTTCAAGTCTGAGTTTTGCGCTTTCTTCCATTGTGAGTTGGTTGGCAACGGCGACTCTGAGAGATGGTGTCTGGATTTCTAGAGGTAGCACGGCCTCGGCCCTATATACGAGCGCATACGGTGTATAATGAGTGGGAGTCCTGAAAGTCGTCTGGTAGGCCCATAAGACTTCTAATAGTTTGTTGTGCCAATCCCTTTTATTTTCATCCAGTGTTTTCTTCAAAATTTGTACCAGTGTTTTATTGAAAGCTTCAACCAGACCATTTGCTCTGGATAGTAAATTGTAGAGTATCTCCAATCTATCTCATATCTTCTGAAAAAATTATTGATCTTTGTACTCTTAAAAGCTGTCCCATTATCAGAGATTATTCTTTGTGGTACTCCAAAACGGTAGACGGTTTGACTTTTAAAAAATTGAAGGACGTGCTGTGCTATAACCTCACATAATGGTACTGACTCTGCCCATTTTAGGAAGTAATCTGTAGTGACAAGTATAAACCTGTGTCCCTTGGAAGATGGAGGGCCTATCAAACCTATTATGTCCGTGCCCCAACACTCAAATGACCATGACGCAACAGTTGGGTGTAGCACATTCGGAGGATGGTGTAAGACCACCCCATGCACTTGGCATTGGTGACATCTTCTGGCTGTATCCATGTAATCAAACATCATTACTGGCCAATAATACCCAAGTCTTTTGATTTTCATTTTCATTTTTGGCCCTGACTGGTGAGCACCACACAATCCGACATGTACCTCTTTAACAATATTCTGTGCCTCGGCTCTGTTGAAATACCGTAGCCACATTTGGTTGAATGATCTTCTATAGAGAACGTTTCTCATCAGGGCGTAAGACATAGCCCTTCTTGTGATGTGGTGCGCCCTAGACTTATCTTCTGGCAATTTTCCAGTATGCAGATATTCTATTAATGGCTTTCTCCAATCTTTATTGATGTTTATAACTGTATTTATTGTTTCTTCTTTTCCTTGCTCGGGTAGAGTTTCAAAGTTGTTTTGAAACAAGGCTCGTCTTCCTTGCACCGTGACTTTGATGGAATCCTTCGGGGGACATGCCATTTCCTTAGCGAGTTTTTCTAGAGCGTCGGCATGGGTATTATCTCCCCGAGGAATCTGGTAGAAAGTCATCTCAGGAATCTGCTCCAGGAGCTTCATTGTGTGTTGATGGTACTCTGCTAATTTTGGTTTCAGAATTCTGTATTGTTCGGCAACTTACTAGATGACAAGTTGAGAGTCGCCGTAGATGGCAATATTTGTTATATCCATTGACATTGCCAATTCCAATCCAGTGATTAAAGCTTCGTATTCTGCTTCATTATTGGTGTACGGCTCTGTCTGGTGGTAAGAGAACCTCAACATACCCTTATCTGGAGTAATAAAGATCAAACTGATCCCTGCTTGATCCCTGCTTTGCCTGGTGATCCCTGCTTTGCCTGGTATAACTGTGTTTGATCCTTTATCTTTCTTGGCTGATGGAGCGCAATCGAAGTACATTTCCCAACGCTGGACACTAGAAAATTCCATTTTTATTATTTGCTCATCTGGTAACTCGTCATTGAGAGAGGACCCAGCTGGCAGTGGGTGAGCAGCGAGAAAGTCTGCTAGTATCTGTCCCTTGATAGCACGGAGGAAAACAAAAGTTATATCAAATTGCAATAAGATCATTGACCATCTTGCTAAACATATGGAGAGTGTTGGTCGGATCATCAAATATTTTAATGAATTAACTTTCGAGATTAGGGTAATCTTATGAGAAAGCATGTAATGTCTAAGCTTTTGAGCGGCAAAAATTAATGCCAGACATTGCTTCTCAATAGGTGGATACCTTATCTTTTTTTGTATTAGACGACGACTCAAGTAGTAGAGCGCATTTTCTTTACCCTCCTCATTGAATTGGGCTAAGGGCCCCAAGAGAGTCATCTAAGGCCGCGATATAAAGTATCAAAGGTTTCCCTGGGATAGGGGCTACTAAGACAGGAGGTGTCATTAAATATTGTTTGACGTCCTCAAAGGCCCGCTGGCATTTTTCTTCCAAATTAAATTTGGCATCCTCAATGCTGAGAAAGGGCGAGACCTACTGAGAGGTTAGAAATAAAGCGTCTCAAATATGCCAACTTCTTTGGGAAGGAACGTAGCTGTTTCAAGATTTTAGGGAGAGGCATTTCCAAGATAGTTTTAATCTTATTCGAGTCGATCTCGATTCCCCAATTACGGAAAACGAATCCTTGAAATTTCCGAGAGGTAACGCCAAAGGCGCACTTTAAGGGATTCATTTTAAGGTCATAACGTCATAATTGTTCAAACACAATCCTCAAATCATACAAATGATCTATTTTCCGTTTACTTTTGATGACCAAATCATCCACGTAGCATTCTACTTGGTTGTGAATGAGGTCATCAAAAATCTTCATCATTGCATGCTTATATGTTGCTCCGGCGGTCTTTAGGCCGAACGACATCACTTTGTAGCAGAAAATTCCAATCGTTGTTCTGAAAGCTGTAAGTACTCCATCCTCGGGAGCTATCTTCATTTGGTTATATCTCGACGGTCCGTCCATGAAGGAGAAAATTTCATGCGTTGAAGCAATATCCACCATCATCTTTGGTATGAGTAGTGGAAACTCGACTTTTTGACATACCTTGTTCGAACCTCTGAAATCAACACAGACGTGGATCTGTCCATTTTTCTTCTTAACATGTACAATATTAGCTAACCACGTGGGGTATTTCTCTTCTTTAACAAAGTTGGCGTCCATCAACTTTTTCACTTCGGCGATGACTTGTTGTTCTATTTCAAGGCGCATTCTCCTGGGAGGTTGTTCTATTTCAAAGCGCATTCTCCTGGGAGCCTGTTTTACTGGGGTTATATTCTTGTCCACCCCAAGTTTATGGACTACAACTTCTGTTGACAGTCCTGGCATTTCACCATAGCTCCATGTGACGCAATCTTTGAATTTTGTTAATATTTTTACCAATTCTACAGATTCTTCGTCATCAAGTAGAGAACTTATAAATGTAGGCCATGTCGTTCGTCAGTTCCGAGGTTAATCTCTTTCAATTCATCCACAGTAGATTTAATTTCCTCCTCATCCTCTTCCTCCTCAAATTCTGGCAGAGCATCTTCTATTGGTTGATCAGTAGAGTCATCCTCTACATCGAGGCAATCCTCTTCTGACTCACTAGTGACAACCACAAAAAATTCAAAATCATTGACTGGTCCAAATGTACCAAATCCGAGACCTTCTTTCGAATAGAGAGTTTGACTTTTAACATTCCATAGTTTTTTAAAAAGTTGAAATTTATCTTTTGGCATTTATTTTGGTAAGCGTCCCTGTTGAATTAACTTTTGAACACAAGGCGAGAAGTAACCAAAAGGCAATTCCATTAATTCATTAGAATCATCATCAAAATTTACATGTTTTTCAAGCTCAGTAGAGGTAGAAGCACGGTAACATTTGATCGGCTTTGAACCAACACTACAGACTTCCTTGACCTACAAACTCTCGACTTTTTGAGAGAGGATTGGAGTAAGGGTCATAACATTCACATTATAGTTTATCCGATCATACATTGTTTCATATTCATTCTTCTCTATATCTTCTAGAGATATCCCGTACTGGGGTCTTTTCTATCTTGTAATCATTATTTCATCTTCAGAACTATCTTCATCACCAATGTTGATGGTTGACCTAGTCCGTTCAACAATTAAATTGATCTTTCCTCGTCCGTGTCTCCGGTCTCGACCTCGGGTGCGTGAACTAGAAGAACCTCCACCAACTCGTTGTAAGGGAGTGGTAGAAGGTTGTTGAAGCGGAGTTGTATGGCCTTCTTTTTGTGATTCTTCTGAATTTTCATCTTTGTTTGTCAAAATCTCACGCTAGCAGACAGATTTCAGGCAGCATCTTCTTGGATACCAACTTCGTGCACTGAAAATTGTTGTAGGTCACCCTTGATGCAATTTTCTTGACCATCTTTGCGATATTTGATGCACTGGTGTAGAGATGATGGAACCATATTGTGCTCATGAATCCATGGTCGACCCAGTAGAGCGTTAAAAGAAGTCTCGACGTCGATGATATGAAATTTAATGGTTGTTACGAGTTCTCCGACCTTCATAAGTAATATAATTGATCCAAGGGCTCTTTCTCCCTTTTAGTTGAATCCTCTTAACATCATTTTATCGGTCGTGAGCTCTTGAGCTTCAATATCTTAATAGGCCAATGTCCATAGGCTCATCAAGTTAAGAGATGCTCCAGGATCCACTTAAACTCTAGATAACACAAATCTATCGATGTTGACGGAGATGTAGAGCGGACGGTTGTGCATTCTAGCCAACTGTGCTAAGCAAATTTTTGGATCAAGCAAAGCTATAACCAGAGATTCTCTCATCTCCTTTGACAGGATCAAAGCGTTGTAGATGCTTAGTCGGGCCGACAACTTCCTAAGATGAGCTAGCA
>NW_018165632.1:124704-132250 GCF_001263595.1 Phalaenopsis equestris
ATTTTATCTTGATTATGTGGTTCTTCCACTGGCGGAGGGGGGGGTATCTCTTCTCGAGTCATTATTTGTTTTCCTTTGTCTGTTG
Organism: Phalaenopsis equestris; assembly: GCF_001263595.1. Lineage (NCBI taxonomy): Eukaryota > Viridiplantae > Streptophyta > Magnoliopsida > Asparagales > Orchidaceae > Phalaenopsis > Phalaenopsis equestris. The sequence goes on from NW_018165632.1 coordinate 124,790, forward strand.
GAGTTGTTCTTGGTGGTAACACTTTTCCACTCCTTAAATTAACTTCCGTGATTTCTTCTTCTTGAGATATCATTGTAAAATCTTTCGGTGCCTTTTGCTTTTCGTCAAAAATATTTAAGTTGATGGCAAGAGGTGTATCATGAAGCTTGAGAATTGGCTCTTCATTATCGATGTTGTCGTAAGCGATTTCATCAATGCCTTCTTTGGACTTGACAACGAGCTCATCAGACTCGAGTACGGTTTGAGGATCATTTTGGAAATCAAGATCGCAGCTAGATTGGTCATAATCAGTTATGTTATCACCAGAAACAGTCAAAACATAGCCCAAAATCACAATCATTATATTCATAAGGTCCCAGAGGGACAAAAAGATAATCATACAAAGTCAAGGGTTTGAGGATTTTCTTCCCCAAATTCGAGACAACCAATCTAGTAGAGGCAGCCCCTATCCTACCCTTCGTGCTATCAATCTTGGCAGTGATCTGTTTCCTTGACGATGACAGATCTCCTGGCAAAATCTTCATCTCGAGCTCGGTATGTTGCGGTGTATGTTGCGGACTCTGAATAGAGTCTTATTTTGATGCAGACTGTAGCTTGTTCAGTATCTTCTTGGATGATCTGCTCCATACCTCATTCCATCCTTCTTCGGTATTCATTGAAGCTTGCTTTGATGAATCCTGTATTTGATTAATGACTCTCTTGAGTTCATCCCAAGTTGTACTCCATCCATCTACTCCGACATACGGATCAATTGAGGAGATTGGCTCAGCCAAAATTATGTTTATGGAACCTTTTTTAGGTTCTCTCAAATACTCCTTTGGGATTGTTATATTCTCTTCCTTAAGGTTCTTCTTGAGCCAGTCCTTAAAGACAAAACACTTGTCTATAGTGTGCCCAAGCAACCGGTGGTATGGACAATAATTTGGTTCATTCTTCTTATCCACCTCTTTGGGTTTCTTTAGATCAGGTAGTTTGAATTGTGGTTTATTAATCAGGCTTTTGAATAATCTAGGTACAGCTTCATCCTTGAATGAATACCCAACTTTTTGTCGCTCTATTAGGGATATTTCTTTACTCATTGTTTGAGGTGATCCCTCCTAAGGCGGCTTTTGGTTAGATTGACTGTTCTGTTTCTGAGAGTACTGCGATGAAGACTGGTGATTCTCTTCTACATATATCTTTATCGGCTGCTTTCCTTTGTCGATAGTTGCGACTACTCTTGATTTTTTATCAAACACTCTGGTCACCTTAGCCTTTTCATGTGGCTCCATGTGCTTCATTTTTTCTTGAAGACTGTTGTCTTTACCGAGTAGCTTCTCAGAGGATTTGATGGCGAGTCCCTTAAGCATGAAAGCTACTGACCCATGAATGCTTTTGAGTAAAATCTCAATCGCTTAATGTTCCTGTGGCTGAGGTTCACATTTAATGCTAAGGTTTGTCCACCTCAAAATATAGTCTGCCAAAGTTTCGCTGGGCTTTTGCTTCTCCATCATGAGCTCTCTGATAGACACATGATGTTGTGCCCCGGCAAATCTATTCACAAATAACTGTTCCAACTCAGAAAAAGTTTTAACTGGCCCATTGGGCAAGCCAGCATACCATTCCAAAGCGATTCCTGACAAGTTGTTGACAAATTGCTGGTAGAGTAGAGCCTCGTTATTTCTTGTGTTGCCACAACTGGCTCGGGAACGTGCTATATGCTTGAATTCCTTTTCTGGCATGGCACCTGACGGAGAATCCTTCTTTGGTTGTTCATCTTTGTCTGCTGAGGTAGCCTCTCTTTTTTCATTTGTGATGTGTATGATTTATGGCTGGTTAATCTCTGGAGGAGGCATTCTTTGGGCGTCATAGCTGCAGTCAACTCTTCTACTCTTTTCTCTAGTAGACTGACTTCCTCATCCCTTAGGAGGATAACCCTATGCAGCTCATTTACGGCGTTCTCTTTGGTGTGAGGTTGAGCCTCGCGTGCAGATGTGGTAGCTCTTGTTCCGATCACATGGACATCCATGAAATCCTCCTCTAAGTAATCATTGTAATCAAAATCTTCATTGTCACTATTGACGAAAACTCCATCCTCTCGAGCTAACTCGGAAATCTCAATTTTAAGTTTTTCAACTTTCTACTCAATTATTGATTCCTTGATTGCTTTAAGATCTGGAGGACCTTGGTGGATATCCTCTACTTGTTCCTCCATCTCGCTGGCTATTGTCACGACAATGTCAGATATTTCAGGCACTGGTTTTACTTCCTGTCCTGTAGGCTCACTGAACTGTATCGGTGTAGCGACCTTGGGTACCCATACCCTCTTCTTTTTTGAAGATGATGTCTCAGAACGGAGCATCTTAGTAGAAACGATATGTCGAGGGAAGATGTCGAGGGAAGGTATGTTCCCCATGCTGTAGACAGGCTACAATGTCAAGCAATTGCTTTGTCTTTATTTCTGGGATTGCAGGAATTATGGGTAAGATCTTCGGACCCAGTCTCGACTTAACCGGTTGAAGGCCTGTGGTCCTGATTGCAGTATGATCAGTAGTAATCACTGCGGTATCAATTTTGTTCCCCAAGCAGAACCAAACGGGGATGCGAGTAGGCGGTGCTCCAATTGTCTTATGGGATTGTCTGGCGGATTTGACACCTTTCAAAATTTCCTTTTTCATGCGAGGGGAAATTGCATCTCCCACTCGTTTAAGTAACTCGGTAATTAAACATCCTTCTTTGGTAGCAAGCCTTCTGAAAACTTTGCTAACTCGAGTGATAGGAGTGAACTTATTTTCCTCCTTACCATGTCCATGAAGTGATGGTAATGCAGAGGCGATCCTCCGGATACTCTCATATCCATCGGTATCTGTCAGAGGATGGAATCTACTCCCTCGCAGGAGTGGATAAATTTCTTGTAACACTTCTTCAATTCTATCAACTGGATGAGGCTGCTCCTCAACGGGATTCTTTTTAGGAGCTTGGGCTTTGACAACCATCCAAACTCTTCTATTGCGGTTCCTTCTTTGAGTTTGGGTCAGTGGTACAGTCCTTGAGCTTGACCAGATTTCAATCACGGGTGGCGGGATAGTTAATCCTTCAGTGGCTCTTCAATGATCATCACTTCTTTCCCCTTAGCAGCAGCGGGGATAGCAGGTTTGTCGAGTGTCGCGACGGCAGTAGCTTTAGCCTTCTTGCAGGGAGAGGAGGTCAGGTTGAATTCTGCAGGCGGTTCTTGCATTTCCGGAGCAACGATCTTCATTACCACGAATGGGGCTTTCCGAGGATAACCTAGAGATCTTCAAATTGATGGTGGGAGCGATGTTACGGGCGCTACGGTTCGTTGGCAGGTTGCAGGAAAAGGTCAGCTTTGGGTAAGCCATTACACCAGGCGCCATCAGCTTTGGGTAAGCCATTACACCAGGCTTTAAACAGAAAGTTTTAAGGTTAGCTATATGGCAAAAACCTCGTAATTTTTAGCGCAAGCACTGAAATTAGAGGTTGATCTGTAGACCAGATCTATAGACTAGGTGGGTCTTAATTTTATGGGTATATTAAATCTTATTTAAAATTTAATTAATGTAAGAAAATCACAAAGTGCACGCAACACAACACGATTTGGTTTAATTTGTGAAATAAAAAATAAAATTTGGAAGGGAGATGTGAGAAATTTTAGGAACCTGTGCGGGACCCAATTAGTGGCAGAAAACCAGTCCACTGACACACCTATTAGGGATCCAACCCCATATAAAAATTTAAAGAGACCTTAATGGTCTTATGAACCCCTCTGTTCAAAGATGGTTGAACAGCTAGACCTGAAGTCCAAGGAGTTGACCATACCTTCCAATGATAGAAATGGGTAAAGTGTCTCAATGGAAGAAGGGTAATTTGGTCCAAGAGGGGCATGGACACATTACCGATGTGTGGAGATAAGATTTCCTGATTTGTATGTAAATAAAAGCTTGTCCCCAGTGGAGTTACCAGAAGCTGTCGGCACTACTTTTATTGGAGGAGAGTTGCCCGTAAGAAGCTGTCGGTCGCTGGAATTGAAATCCCGTCACCCGATTTGGAAGGACATTGAAGTTTAGAAAGGTATGAAATCAAATTGACCCCATATTTTTTATAGTTTAAATGAAGGAGCACTATACCTCAAACCCTGTATCTATCCCGAAGGATGAACACAAGACTTGAGGATGAGGCTAGATCAAATAAACTAAGGAAAGTATGACGTTCATCTATTCTGCGAAACCTTTGTATTTGCCGATAAGTTCCTCTATTTAATATAAAGAATTAGATAGGGTTTATATTAAAGAAGGTTCGAACATGCTTCCTATAAGGGCAAGACCCTATAGTTAATTACATCTTAAATGACCAAAGTCACCTAAGAAGACTCTCGATAAAAATCAAGAAATATTATCTTCAAAGGGTAGGACTTTTCAATGATATCGGACAAAGAGGTGCGAAAGGAGATTAGTTCAAATTTGGAACATTTTATTGTAGAATCCAAAAGAGGAAGAACTATGGGATGTCATGGATCCCCCTAATGTTTGACTTAAATTTAGAGGAGAAAAATTTAATTGTTTCATCCTGCAAATTTTATTAGTTAGGGATTAGATTTGTGTGAAATGATCACACAAATAGCCTGGAACATGTGAGGATTTAGGTCTTGACAAACGACAACCTCGGAATCCTAAGACGAGTTAGGGCTTATATTTTATAGCAAGGCTATGCAAAAGCCTAAAGATAAGGTAAGAATTTACGTTGCATGTAAAAGCAACCTCGATGTCCTATGGCTTTGTTGTCTAAGTCTAAGGAAGGAAGATTGGTTTAGCTGGGGAAGATAGGTTTTGCTATTGAAGATGGTTGTGTTGCCCTCCATGCTAGCTCTAAGCTCCTTGCCGCAACGAGTTTGGGTTTTCTAGTATGTTAAGTTATGATATCAAATCAAGGGGCCTTATGGTTGAAGTTCTTTAAATTTTATTGGGGCGTATTAAAGTTGATTAGAGCGACACCGGTTAGGATCCTACGGTTCCCTCATTCCGGCACCACTATTTTCTATTAGATTCACTTAGTCTAAATGAACTTACTAAACTCAACTTGATGAGTTCCATAATTTCATTTGGACCGTAGGAAGCCTCATTATCAACCATAGGTTACCTCCTCTGAGGGATTCCCGATCATCCGATAGAGATAACTTAATTTAGTTGAAGTTATAATTTTGTGTGATTTTTGTTATTAAATTTTGAGTTGTTTTGTATTTTGAATGTTGTGGGGGTGAATTTTATCTTGGTTAATTTTAATTTTGGTTTTGGTTTTGGTTTTATGGCTATCCTAATAGTTTTAGTTTTCCATGCAAATTTGTATAAGCACAAAAGTACGAGAAGGACAACACTGAAAAACTGTAAAAGTGTACCTACCTAGTCTTCTCGTTCCACCACCTGAAACTTAAAATGCATTTTAAGGCAATTTATGAAGAGTAGGAAAGTAAAGTTCTGGTGGTTTTCCTAACCCTATTCAGGAATTTGGTGGTTTGTCTGTAAATGACACTATTTTAAATATTTTAAAGTGCCAGAATATATTAAGTTTAGTAGATCTTTAAACCATCCAACAGATCTAGGAAAAGAAACAGGTCTGTGCTACTCTCTCGCTGCCTGGTGGAAAATCCTAAGTTCTTTTAAACTTATTATGTTGCTTAATAAGTCATCCTATAAATACCCTTATTACTCAGTGAACATTGATGCCTCAATTATCCATAAGAATTCAATTTACGAATTATGTGGGTGAAGACCCTTAAAGAGGCATTTTAGTGTTGTTAGAACACTTAACCAAATATTAACCATAATTGGGCTTCATGGTGTTTCAAGGATGTTTCATTATGTTATGTTTACTTCTCTAATTGTTATTTAGTCAATTTTGATTTTGCCTAGGTCACCACTAAGCCCTTAAGACCTAGGTGAGTGTCTTAATTAGTTTTGAAAAGGTTAAGCTTTAAGTGGTCAAGATTCATGATTTGGATTTTATTTGAAAAATCAAGATAGGGGTATTAAATTAATTAATTATTGACTTCAAAATTCATACCCCTAAGTCCAGGATCATTTAATTTTAATAAACTTCAAAATTTTTAGTGATTTATAAATTTATTAACTTATCTTTTTAAGGAGGAAAGTGAGATTGGTTTCTACCAATTAACACTTGTGTTTCAAGCATCAAATAAATTGATTAAGATCAGAGGTTACCCATTTCCCTCCTTGACTTAAGCCTAAATGTTAGTTAAGGCTAAATTTCCAAAATTACACATTTGCCCCTAAGACTCATATACTTCATAATTTTTCAAATTCAATTCAAATTACTTTGAAATTTTTATCCTATCTCATTCATGGGCGAATTAAGACATGTGATTTTTCAGAATTTAATTTATTTTATATAATTATTTTCATGTAAAAATAGGATTTGTCAAAGAAATTTCCTAACTCAACCAACGTAATATCTAATCCTTTGAAATTTTTACTAAAGGTAGACCTAGACTAGAGAAGTCTTTGTACCAAATTTCATAGTTGTTTGAATTCTCTTAGATTTATCAGAATTATTTTGAGTTTTGGGTTATTTACCAAAAATAAATTATTTTAAATGATGAAAATTAAGTTTTATATTTTAAAAAAATCTCTTTGATGCTAGAGAATCCATAGGAGCAAATTTCATAATTTTATAATTTTTTTTTGATTTATTGGAATTATTTTTGTAAAAAACTTATTTTTAGCCTTTAAAAATTATTTTTAAGCTTTGAAATTCAATATCTTTATTTAGAAAATCAGGAAAAATATTCTAATTATTCCCAAGTGATTAGGAAGCAATTTAGAATATTTTCATGAATTTTGTCATTTTTTGTGTTTTTTATCAATTTGTAATTATTTTAAATATTTAAAGTAGGTTAAAAATAAAGTTTTTATTCTAAATATTATTTTATTTTTATAAAATATCCCTGATCACAGAGAACTCAAAACACTAAGTTTCATAATTTTTTGAATTATATTTTGATTTTTAAAAAATGATTTAAGTGTCAAAAGTGATATTTATCTTTAAAAATCAACTTAAGTTATCAAATAAACTCAAAATATTTTGAACTTTTTATAATGAGTTCTCTGGATCATAAACCATAGTAGAGATAAAAAATCAAGTCATTTAAATGTTTATATTTTCCTAAATTAATTATTTTAGTGATTTAGTGTTTGTAAAATTTAAGTGCATTTTAAATGAGTTGACCCATGGAAATATTTCCAAAAGCTCCTCTAGTCATAGTGGACCTTCCAAAATTTCCTTAGAATTTTGTAATCAATATGCTTCCATGCTTATTTTAAGGAAATAATGTGCAAAATTTTGAAAAATATGGATCTCTGTATAGGAACCTTCTCTGACTTTCGGAATATTAGAGGATATTTTCCTTGATAGAGGCTACAACATGCCAAAATTTCAAGCCAAGATGATGTA